>NC_057808.1:133707479-133747485 GCF_018294505.1 Triticum aestivum
ACTAGAACTGTTCAACTCACCCATCCGTCGGGCAAGACAGTCAATGTTTTGACCCGAGTGTCTAAACGTCAGCTCTACTCATTAAATGCCAACCCTCTTCCAGACCTCGAAGATGTGCCGGTAGTCCGTGACTTCCCGGATGTCTTCCCTGAAGAACTGCCAGGTATTCCACCTGACAGGGATGTTGAGTTCGTGATAGACCTTGTTCCAGGAACCGTCCCAATCTCTAGAAGACCCTATAAGATGGCACCCCTAGAGCTAGCCGAGCTTAAGAAACAACTCGATGAGTCCTTGAAAAAGGGTTTCATCCGTCCTAGTTCTTCTCCGTGGGCTTGCCCCGTCCTCTTCGTCAAGAAGAAGGATGGTACGGATCGGATGGTTGTAGATTACCGACCCGTCAACCTAGTAACCATCAAGAACAAGTATCCGCTTCCCAGGATCAACGACCTGTATGATCAGCTCGCTGGATCCTCAGTCTTTTCTAAAATGGATTTGAGGTTGGGCTACCATCAAATCAAAATCAGGAACGGGGACATTCCTAAAACGGCCTTTGTTACTCGTTATGGTCAATACGAGTATACAGTCATGTCCTTCGGTTTAACCAATGCTCCAGCCACCTTCTCTCGGTTAATGAACTCAATCTTCATGGAGTATTTGGATAAATTCGTCGTAGTATACCTCGATGACATACTCATCTACTCCAAGAACGAGGCAGAACATGCCGAGCATCTTAGACTTGTGTTAGAAAAACTCAGAGAGCATCGCCTTTATGCTAAATTTTCCAAGTGTGAATTCTGGTTGCCAGAAGTGACCTACCTAGGCCACGTGATCTCTGGTAAAGGTATTGCTGTCAATCCCGAGCGAGTTCAAGCCATCCTTGACTGGACTCCCCCTGAAACGGTTAAACAAGTTCGGAGTTTCCTTGGCTTAGCGAGCTACTGCCGTCGCTTCGTCGAGAATTTCTCCAAGGTTGCTAAACCTCTAACCGAACTCCTCAAGAAAGATAAGAAGTTCGAGTGGACCCCACAGTGCGAGTTCAGCTTTCAGGAACTGAAAAGACGCCTGACGTCTGCCCCCGTACTCGTACCACCAGATTTTTCTAAAGACTTTGTTATTTATTGCGACGCCTCGCGACAAGGACTAGGTTGCATACTCATGCAAGACCGTCATGTGATTGCCTACGCTTCCCGACAGTTGCGTCCACATGAGGATAATTATCCCACACATGATCTAGAGCTTGCAGCCGTAGTCCATGCTCTCAAAACATGGCGACATTACCTTCTCGGTAACCGTTGCGAGATTTTCACAGACCACCAGAGTCTGAAATACATCTTCACCCAACCGGATTTGAATCTCAGGCAAAGACGTTGGGTCGAGTTGATCTCAGACTACGACTTAGAAATAACTTACACCCCGGGCAAAGCCAATGTCATGGCTGATGCACTAAGCCGTAAATCCTATTGTAACAACTTGATGTTACAACAAAGCCAACCACTTCTCCACGAGGAATTCTGTAAGCTTAACCTTCACATTGTTCCTCAAGGATTTCTATCCACCCTGGTGGCGAAACCTACCCTTACGGATCAGATCATTAAAGCTCAGAAGGTAGATCCGGGAATCTCCCGCATTAAGAGAAACATCAAGAAAGGAGTTGCGGATTGTTTCTCCATTGATGACCAAGGTGTCGTGTTCTTTGGAGACCGCCTAGTGGTTCCTAAGGTGCGCAACCTGAGGCGATTGATCCTTAAAGAAGCTCATGAATCTCCTCTCACCATTCATCCCGGTAGTACTAAAATGTATCAAGACCTACGCCAGAGGTTTTGGTGGACTAGGATGAAGAGAGAAATTGCTCAATTCATTGCTAATTGCGACGTCTGCCGACGTGTTAAAGCAGAGCATCAGCGACCTGCTGGCACCCTTCAGCCTCTGGCTATTCCTGAATGGAAATGGGATAAAATCGGTATGGATTTCATTACTGGGTTCCCCAGGACCAAGAGGGGAAACAATGCTATCTTCGTTGTTGTCGATCGTCTTTCCAAAGTAGCCCACTTCCTACCTGTTCGTGAGAGTATAACCGCTAGCCAGCTAGCAGACTTGTACATCTCCCGGATAGTGCCTCTGCATGGTGTTCCATTGGAAATTAACTCAGACCGTGGAAGTCTCTTTACCTCTCGATTTTGGGAAAGCTTCCAAAATGCTATGGGAACTCGTCTCTCTTTTAGCACCGCCTTTCACCCTCAATCAAGTGGTCAGGTAGAACGAGTTAATCAAATTCTGGAGGTTATGCTCCGAGCTTCTGTCATCTCCTTCGGCATGGATTGGGAGAAATGCCTTCCATTCGCCGAGTTCGCTTATAACAATAGTTACCAAGCTAGTTTGGGCAAAGCCCCTTTCGAGGTTCTCTATGGACGAAAATGTCGAACGCCTCTTAACTGGTCAGAGACCGGGGAAAGACAACTCTTTGGCCCGGATATGATTCAGGAAGCAGAAGAGCAGGTTCGCATTATTCGTGAGAAATTGAAAGCAGCCCAATCTCGCCAAAAGAGCCATTATGATCGCAAACATAAGGCTATGACTTTTGAGGTTGACGAGAAGGCTTACCTTCGGGTGACTCCTTTAAAGGGAACCCATCGATTCGGTATCAAAGGCAAATTGGCTCCTCGTTACATTGGACCCTTTCGCATTCTTGCCAAGCGAGGAGAAGTTGCCTACCAATTGGAACTTCCTCCGCATCTTTCCAAGGTTCATGACGTCTTCCACGTTTCCCAACTCAGGCGTTGCTTCTCGGATCCTATCCGTGGAGTGGACCACGAAACGCTTGATCTCCAAGATAATCTCACATATCGGGAGTATCCCGTTCGAATCCTTGATCAAGCCGAGCGTACCACTCGACGCCGAAACATCAAGTTTCTCAAAGTTCAATGGTCACACCATTCCGAGGAAGAAGCTACTTGGGAAAGGGAGGATCGTCTTCGACTTGAGTACCCCACCTTCTTCCCAACGGATCCTAAATCTCGGGACGAGATTCTTTTGAGTGGGGGTGAGTTGTCACATCCTAGTTAGTTCATGCATCAGAGTGTTGCATCATGGCTACATTTCACAGAAACCTGAAATGGGGATGCCAGAAACCCCCAGCACCCCCCCTGGAACAACTAGGGTTTACTAAAAATTTTCCAATGAACCTGAAATGCCCTCCATAAATGTTCACCACCTTTGGTCTTGGCTAAAACCTCTGCCAAAAATGGTTTCATATTTTTGGAGGCCATCTTGGATTTTTGCACAAGCCATAAGTATTTGCATTTGGGCATTTTAAATGCTATAAATATTTTTAAATGTCCAAATAATCTTGAAAGTATTTTTAGGCTGTTGGGAATAATCTCAAAGGTGCCTCAGAATATTTTCAGGATTTTTTCAAATGAAATAGTATTTTTACTATTTCAAAACACAGTACAGAAATAAATAAAAAGAGAAAGGAAACAGAAGGCAGAGAACTTACCTGGAAGCCCACCTGGCGGCCCAGCACTGTGCTGGCCCGCGCCAGCGAGCTGCTTGCTCTCGCCAGAGCAGGCAGACAGGTGACGCGGCGAGCGCGAGCTCGCCACCGCGCCAGCTGCTTGCCGCCCTCGCCGCGGACGAGCTGGACGACCTTCCTCGACGCGCCCCGAGCCCCTGGACATCGTCACTCTCCCCCATCGCCTCTCCCTCGCCCTTTCCCCACCATGGCCGACGCCGCCGCAGCCACCTCACCGGAGTAACCGCGGCCACCGTCGACCTCGCGCCGTACTAACGTGTCCTACAGCACCGCCGTCGCCCACTCCTTCGAGCAAGCCGAGCCCCGAGCGCTCGTTTGCCCCGAAGCTCCGCCACCTACCTCGCCTTCGCCGCTCCCCGTCGGAGATCCCCTCCGCCGTCGCCACTGCTACAGCTCGTCTCCGACCTCGCCGTCTGCTCCGTCGCAACCGCCGTGAGCATGGCCACCTTCCCGTCCTCTCCTCTCTCTCTCGAGCTCTGTAGCTACCGCACGAAGTTCACCCGAACGCGCCGCCACACGAGCTCGTCGCCGACAAGGCTCCGGCCATCCAACGGCCACACCACCGTAGCCATTAGCTTCACCGCAACGCCAGGAACCCGTAGCGCCATCGCATGTCCCTCGCCGTGCTCTCTAGCTACGGTTTCAACCACGCCCGTACTCCGGCAGCCACACGGCTCGTCGCCGGCGTCGATTCCGGCGACCCCGAGCTCCACTACCACCACCAGTCGACGCGGTTCGCCCCCAGCTACACGTAGGTACTCTCCGCCGTCCTTTTGGTCGCCGGAGGGGGATCCCGCACTCCACCGCCGCGTCTGGACGTCGCCGGCGGCTAAACGCCGGCGAGTCAGCGTGGTTTGACCACGGTTTGACCCCCCCAGGGTCACTGACAAGTGGGGCCCGCCTGCTAACTAATCTGAGTTAGAGTTAAAACTAATCCTAATTAACTAATTACCTAACAGTGACACTGACACAGGGGACCCACACGTCAGGATTGACCTGGACGACCCCGTTGACCTGCTGGCGTCACACTGACGTCAGGCTGACGCAGTAAAGCTTTTACTGGAATTATTCTTATATTGGAAATTCCAGAAATTATCACAAACTTCAAAAAATCATAGAAAATAATCTATAGCTCAGAATGAAAAGATTTATATATGAAAAATGATCAGAAAAATCCACTCTATCCATCTGTACTGGTTTCATGCATGATTAAGCAAGTTAACCTACTGTTTTATACAGAACAAGATAAAGCACTAATATGGGCCATTTATGAACTTGGAATTTGAATCTTTGATTCAAATTAGTCCAAACCCTTCTGGCCTTAGTTGCATTAGCCCAATACATCCATTTTGCCATGTCCCATGCATGCATCATATTGTTGCACTTGCTTGATGTTGATTGTGCTTCGATGTGTTCATTGTGGTAGGTCCTGCCTCCGAGGATATTCACGGGTATCCAACTGAAGGGCAGTATCCCACCACCACTCTGTCAGGCAAGCAACCCATTGATCATTTCGATACAAACCCATCTTCTCGCTTCTGCTCTCGTTTACTGCATTAAGACAACGCGATTCAAACTGCTGTGTGTGTTGCGGTAGTTGAACCCACCTTCCTCTGCATGACCTGTCATTGCCACAGTAACTAGATGAAACCCACTAGCATGTGTAGGAGTTGATTGAGCCATGTTGTGTTCCTACAATGCTATGCTTGCTACGCTTAGAGTTGTGTCAGGTCTGGCTCATCAGGGTGATGAACTAGAGTGAAAGTGCGTGTGTCGGTAATGAGAGTGAATTGTGGAATACGATTTGGTAAAGGTATCGATGGGAGGCCATGTAGGAGTACATGGTGGGTTGTTTCATTGAGACCGTCCCTAAGAACTGAGATCTGTATGCGTGATTTAAGATTCAGCTACTACCACACATTGGGCCCGAAACCAATGGACCCCCTCGGCTTCTTGTTCACCCTTGTCCTCTGTCCAGGAGTTGCACGTAGTTTCTGGTGTTTGTAGTAAGCTGGAGGCCGTGGACAGCGCTGACCAAGGGGTGGGCTGTGATGCGGTAGGCTCGTGGCCCGGTGTACCGAGTCGCCCGTTTGGTGACCGGGAACCCTGCACACATCGTTCGGGGCCGTATGTGGAAACCTCGGCCGGACTCCCTGCGGATGGAACCTGAATAGGCGATAAACCTGGACTAGGGACTCGAGTGTTTAGGTAGGCTGTGGCCGACACCCACGTTGGGCTTCCGCTTGAAGGTTGCCGAGTACACGTCGTGTAGCGACGATAAGTGGTGAGAGCGTGTGTGACGAAGTACACCCCTGCAGGGTATGAAACTATTCGAATAGCCGCGTCCGCGGTAAAGGACTACTTGGTCGCTTATGCAGTTCATAGACAAGTAAATGGATACTACTAAAAGCTTCAAGATAAGTGTGAGTACCGTGGATGGCCCTCTCGTTGGATGACGAGGGAGGATCCACGGTGGAGTATTGAGTTGGTGATTAGTGGACTCGTGTGCGAAAACTATTTCACAAGTGGTGTATCGTAGGATAGCTTAGCCAAGAGTCAAAGCTGGCTTGCTGCAATAACCCCACTACCTTCTTGAGAATGAGCATGTATAATAGGATCTGTTGTAAGACTTGCTGAGTACCTTTGTACTCATGTTGCTTTAATTACTGTTTTCAGACGACAACACCGCCCCTTCTGACGGGTTCTACGTAGAACTCGACGACGACGAGTGACTTGCCACCCAGGTGGTGATCTAGGCTTGTGAAGGGCCTATGTAGATAGACAGGCTTCGTCAAGCCTTCTTTCTTTCTAGTGTCTGTACCCAGACAGTTTGCTTCCGCATGTGCTTGTATGACTGTATGACTTGAGTGTCGGGTCATGCGACCCCTATCTGTATGAACAAGTTATGTAAGGCTCTCCGGAGCCCTTTAAATAAAGTACTTGAGTTGTAGAGTTTTGTTGTGATGCCATGTTGTATTTGCGCATATCGAGCATATTGTGTGTATGTTTGAAATGCTTGGTATGTGTGGGATCCGACAATCTAGTTGTCTATCTTTAGCAGCCTCTCTTATGGGGAAATGTAGTCTGGTGCCTCCTTGAGCCATAGTAGTCCGCTACAGCCCGGTTCACCGGAGTCCTGCTAGCCCAGCACTACTGCTCTGGACACTTGACTGGCCGGCATGTGAGTCATATCGTTCCTGTGTCTGTCCCTTCGGGGAAATGTCACGCGGTGACATCCGGAGTCCTGCCTAGCCTGCTACAGCCCGGGTTCCCGGAGTCCTGTTAGCCCAGTGCTACATCCCGGATTCACACGCTGCTGACCGACACGTTCGATGTTGATTCATGTATGCCTGTCCCCATACGTTAGTGCCGCTTTGGGTTCACAACTAGCCATGTCGGCCCGGGTTCTCTGTCATATGGATGCTAGCGACATTGTCATATACGTGAGCCAAAAGGCGCAAACGGTCCCGGGCCATGGTAAGGCAACACCCGTGGGAGTACCGTGCGTGAGGCCGCAATGTGATATGAGGTGTTACAGGCTAGATCGGTGTGACTTGGAATCGGGGTCCTGACAAAAAAGATGGGGTTTATATCATATTGCATGAGTTTATCCCTCTACATCATGTCATCTTGCTTAAAGCGTTACTCCGTTCTTATGAACTTAATACTCTAGATGCATGCTGGATAGCGGTCGATGTGTGGAGTAATAGTAGTAGATGTAGGCAGGAGTCGGTCTACTTGTCACGGACGTTATGCCTATATACATGATCATACCTAGATATTCTCATAACTATGCTCAATTCTTTCAATTGCTCGACAGTAATTTGTTTACCCACCGTAATACTTATGCTATCTTGAGAGAAGCCTCTAGTGAAACCTATGGCCCCTGGGTCTATTTTCCATCATATTAATCTTCCGTCAACAAGCTATTTCTATCTTTTTTTACTTTGCAATCTTTACTTTTAATCTTTATCATAAAAATACCAAAAATATTATCTTATCATCTCTATTAGATCTCACTTTTGCAAGTGGCCGTGAAGGGATTGACACCCCCTTTATCGCGTTGGTTGCAAGGTTCTTATTTGTTTGTGTAGGTGCAAGGGACTTGAGCGTGGCCTCCTACTAGATTGATACCTTGGTTCTCAAAAACTGAGGGAAATACTTACGCTACTTTGCTGCATCACCCTTTCCTCTTCAAGGGAAAACCAACGCAGTGCTCAAGAGGTAGCAAGAAGGATTTCTGGCGCCGTTGCTGGGGAGTTTCACACCAAGACAAGTCAAGATTTGATTTCCCGTCAATGAGCCATTTCTGGCGCCGTTGCCGGGGAGTCTACGCACAAGTCAACATACCAAGTACCCATCACAAACTCTTATCCCTCGCATTACATTATTTGTCATTTGCCTCTCGCTTTCCTCTCCCCCACTTCACCCTTGCCGTTTTATTCGCCCTCTTTTCCGTTCGCCTCTTTTTCGCTTGCTTCTTGTTTGCTCGTGTGTTGGATTACTTGCTTGTCACGATGGCTCAAGACAATACTAAATTGTGTGACTTTGCCAATACCAACAATAATGATTTTCTTAGCACTCCGATTGCTCTTCTTACCAAAGCTGAATCTTGTGAAATTAATGCCGCCTTGCTGAATCTTGTTATGAAAGACCAATTCGCCGGCCTTCCTAGTGAAGATGCCGCTACCCATCGAAATAGCTTTGTTGATTTGTGTGATATGCAAAATAAGAAAGATGTGAATAATGATATTGTCAAATTGAAGCTATTTCCGTTTTCGCTTAGAGATCCCGCTAAAACTTGGTTTTCGTCTTTGCCTAAAAATAGTATTGATTCTTGGAATAAGTGCAAAGATGCTTTTATCTCTAAGTAGTTCCCTCCCGCTAAGATCATCTCTCTTAGAAATGATATTATGAATTTTAAGCAACTTCATCATGAACATGTTGCACAAGCTTGGGAGAGGATGAAATTAATGATACGTAATTGCCCTACACATGGTTTGAATTTATGGATGATTATACAAAAAATTTATGCCGGATTGAATTTTGCTTCTAGAAATCTTTTAGATTCGGCCGCGGGAGGCACTTTTATGGAAATCACTTTAGGATAAGCTACTAAACTCCTAGATAATATTATGGTTAATTATTCTCAATGGCACACTGAAAGATCCACTAGTAAAAAGGTGCATGCAATTGAAGAAATTAATGTTTTGAGTGGAAAGATGGATGAACTTATGAAACTGTTTGCTAATAAAAGTGTTGCTTCTGATCCTAATGATATGCCTTTGTCTACCTTGATTGAGAATAATAATGAATCTATGGATGTGAATTTTGTTGGTAGGAATAATTTTGGTAACAACGCTTATAGAGGAAACTTTAATCCTAGGCTGTATCCTAGTAATTCCTCTAATAATTATGGTAATTCGTACAACAACTCTTACGGAAATTTTAATAAGATGCCCTCTGATTTTGAGACTAGTGTTAAAGAATTTATGATTTCTCAAAAGAATTTCAATGCTTTGCTTGAAGAAAAATTGCCTAAGATTGATGAGTTGGCTAGGAACGTGGATAGAATTTCTCTTGATGTTGATTCTTTGAAACTTAGATCTATTCCACCTAAGCATGATATCAATGAGTCTCTCAAAGCCATGAGAATTTCCATTGATGAGTGCAAGGAAAGAACCGCTAGGATGCGTGCTAAGAAAGATTGCTTTGTGAAGGCGTGTTCTTCTAATTTTTATGAGAATAAAGATGAAGATCTAAAAGTTATTGATGTGTCCCCTATTAAATCCTTGTTTTGCAATATGAATCTTGATGATGATGGGACTGGAGATGAGTCAACTTTAGTTAGAAGGCGTCCCAAAAATTCGGAGTTTTTAGATCTTGATGATAAAATTGGTAAAAGTGGGATTGAAGAGGTTAAAACTTTAGATAGCAATGAACCCACTATCTTGGATTTCAAGGAATTTAATTATGATAATTGCTCTTTGATAGATTGTAGTTCCTTGTTGCAATCCGTTCTAAATTCCCCTCATGCTTATAGTCAAAATAAAGCTTTTACTAAACATATCGTTGATGCTTTGATGCAATCTTATGAAGAAAAACTTGAGTTGGAAGTTTCTATCCCTAGAAAACTTTATGATGAATGGGAACCTACAATTAAAATTAAAATCAACGATCATGAATGTTATGCTTTGTGTGATTTGGGTGCTAGTGTTTCCACGATTCCAAAAACTTTGTGTGATTTGCGAGGTTTCCGTGAATTTGATGATTGTTCTTTAAACTTGCACCTTGCGGATTCCACCATTAAGAAACCTATGGGAAGAATTAATGATGTTCTTATTGTTTCAAATAGGAATTATGTGCCCGTAGATTTCATTGTTCTCGATATAGATTGCAATCCTTCATGTCCTATTATTCTTGGTAGACCTTTCCTTAGAACGATTGGTGCAATCATTGATATGAAGGGAATATTAGATTCCAATTTACGTTAAGGAAAGGCATGGAACACTTCCCTAGAAAGAAAATTAAATTACCGTATGAATCTATTATGAGAGCCACCTATGTATTGCCTACCAAAGATGGCAATACCTAGATCTATCCTCGCTTTTATGCCTAGCTAGGGGCGTTAAACGATAGCACTTGTTGGGAGGCAACCCAATTTTATTTTTAACTTTTTAATTTTTGGTTCTGTTTAGGAATAAATAATCCATATAGCTTCTGTTTAGATGTGGTTTTGTGTTTTAATTAGTGTTTGTGCCAAGTTAAACCTATAGGATCTTCTTGGATGATAGTTATTTGATCTTGCTGAAAATTCCAGAAACTTTCTGTTCACGAAAACAATTGTTAAAGATTATAAGAACGTGATATAATACTGATTCCAATTGCAGCAGATCAATAAACAAATTATCTAGGTCTTCCTATTTTGGTAGAATTTTTAGAGTTCCAGAAGTTAGCGTTAGTTACAGATTACTACAGACTGTTCTGTTTTTGACAGATTCTATTTTTCGCGTGTTGTTTGCTTATTTTAATGAATATATGGCTAGTAATGGAGTTTATGAACCATAGAAAAGTTGTAATACAGTAGGTTTAACACCAATATAAATAAAGAATGAGTTCATTACAGTACCTTGAAGTGGTATTTTGTTTTCTTTCGCTAACGGAGCTCACGAGATTTTCTGTTAAGTTTTGTGTTGTGAAGTTTTCAAGTTTTGGGTAAGGATTTGATGGATTATGGAACAAGGATTGGCAAGAGCCTAAGATTGGGGATGCCCATGGCACCCCAAGGTAAAATTCAAGGATAACCAAAAGCTTAAGCTTGGGGTGCCCCGGAAGGCATCCCCTCTTTCGTCTTCGTCTTTCGGTAACTTTACTTGGAGCTATATTTTTATTCACCACATGATATGAGTTTTGCTTGGAGCGTCTTGTATGATTTGAGTCTTTGCTTTTTAGTTTGTCACAATCATCCTCGCTGTACACACCTTTTGAGAGAGACACACATGATTCAGAATTTGTTAGAATATTCTCTGTGCTTCACTTATATCTTTTGAGCTATATAGTTTTTGCTCTAGTGCTTCACTTATACCTTTTAGAGCACGGCGGTGGTTGTATTTTATAGAAATTATTAACCTCTCATGCTTCACTTATATTATTTTGAGAGTCTTAAACAGCATGGTAACTTGCTTTAATTGTGAAATTAATCTTCATATTGAGTTCATTGAATATCATGAGAAGTTTGATAATTGATAAGTGTTTTGAGATATAAAGGTGGTAATATTAGAGTGTGCTAGTTGAGGAATTGTGAAATTGAGAAATACTTGTGTTAAAGTTGGCAAGTCCCGTAGCATGCACGTATGGTAAAAGTTGTGTGACAATTTTGACACATAAGGTGTTCTTTTATTGCTTTCCTTATGAGTGGCGGTTGGGGACAAGCGATGGTCTTTTCCTACCAATCTATCCCTCTAGGCGCATGCGTAGTAGTACTTTGCTTCGAGGGCTAATAAACTTTTGCAATAAGTATATGAGTTCTTTATGACTAATGTGAGTCCATGGATTATACGCACTCTCAACCTTCCACAATTTTCTAGCCTCTACGGTACCGCGCATTGCCCTTTCTCACCTTGAGAGTTGGTGCAAACTTCGCCGGTGCATCCAAACCCCGTGATATGATACGCTCTATCACACATGAACCTCCTTATATCTTCCTCAAAACAGCCACCATACCTACCTATCATGGCATTTCCATAGCCATTCCGAGATATATTGCCATGCAGCTTTCCACCGTTCCGTTTATTATGACACGCTTCATCATTGTCATATTGCTTTGCATGATCATGTAGTTGACATCGTATTAGTGGCAAAGCCATCATTCATAATTTTTCATACATGTTACTCTTGATTCATTGCATATCCCGGTACACCGCCGGAGGCATTCACATAGAGTCATATTTCGTTCTAAGTATTGAGTTGTAATTCTTGAGTTGTAAGTAATAAAAGTGTGATGATCATCATTATTAGAACATTGTCCCATGTGAGGAAAGGATGATGGAGACTATGATTCCCCCACAAGTCGGGATGAGATTCCAGACTAAATAAAAATAAATAGAAAGAAAAAAAGAGGCCAGAGAAAAAAAGTGAAGGCCCAAAGAAAAAAGGGAAAAAAGAAAAAAAATGAGAGAAAAAGAGAGAAGGGATAATGTTACTATCCTTTTTCCACACTTGTGCTTCAAAGTAGCACCGTGATCTTCATGATAGAGAGTCTCCTATGCTGTCACTTTCATATACTAGTGGGAATTTTTCATTATAGAACCTGGCTTGTATATTCCAATGATGGGCTTCCTCAAAATGCCTTAGGTCTTCGTGAGCAAGCAAGTTGGATGCACACCCACTTAGTTTCTTTTGTTGAGTTTTCATACATTTATAGCTCTAGTGCATCCGTTGCATGGCAATCCCTACTCCTCTCATTGACATCAATTGATGGGCATCTCCATAGCCTATTGATTAGCCGCGTCAATGTGAGACTTTCTACCTTTTTGTCTTCTCTCATAACCCCCATCATTATACTTTACTCCACCCATAGTGCTATATCCATGGCTTGCGCTCATGTATTGCGTAAGGGTTGAAAAGGTTGAAGCACGTTAAAAAGTATGAACCAATTGCTCGGCTTGTCATCGGGGTTATGCATGATGAGAATGTTTGTGTGACGATATTGAAACACGGCCTAACTATATGATTTTGTAGGGATAAGCTTTCTTTGGCTATGTTATTTTGATAAGACATAATTTCTTGGTTAGCATGTTTGAAGTATTATTGTTTTTATGTCAACATTAAACTTTTATCTTGAATCTTTCGGATCTAAATATGCATGCCACAATAAAAAGAATTACATTGAAAATTATGCTAAGAAGCATTCCACATCAAAAATTCTGTTTTTATCATTTACCTACTCGAGGACGAGCAGGAATTAAGCTTGGGTATGCTTGATACGTCTCCAACGTATCTATAAATTTTGATTGTTCCATGCTATTATATATTCTATTTTGGATGTTTAATGGGCTTATTTATACACTTTTATATTATTTTTGGGACTAACCTATTAACCGGAGGCCCAGCCCAAATTGCTGTTTTTTGCCTATTTCAGTGTTTCGCATAAAAGGAATATCAAACGGAGTCCAAACGGAATGAAACCTTCGGGAGAGTTATTTTTGGAACAAACGTGATCCAGAGGACTTCGAGTGGACGTCAAGAAATCACCGAGGAGGCCACGAGGCAGGGGGCGCGCCCTCCACCCTCGTGGGCCCCTCGTGGCTCCACCGACCTACTTCTTCCTCCTATATATACCTTCGTACCCCCAAACCATCGAGGAGCACCATGAAAACCTAATTCCACCACCGCAACCTTCTGTACCCGTGAGATCCCATCTTGGGGTCTTTTCCGGCGTCCTGCCGGAGGGGGATTGATCACGGAGGGCTTCTACATCAACACCATAGCCTCTCCGATGATGTGTGAGTAGTTTACCTCAGACCTTCGGGTCTATAGTTATTAGCTAGATGGCTTCTTCTCTCTCTTTGGATCTCAATACAAACTTCTCCTCGATTCTCTTGGAGATCTATTCGATGTAATCTTCTTTTGTGGTGTGTTTGTCGAGATCTGATGAATTGTGGGTTTATTTTCAAGATTATCTATGAACAATATTTGAATCTTCTCTGAATTCTTTTATGTATGATTGGTTATCTTTGCAAGTCTCTTCAAATTATCAGTTTGGTTTGGCCTACTAGACTGATCTTTCTTGCAATGGGAGAAGTGCTTAACTTTGGGTTCAATCTTGCGGTGCTCGATCCCAGTGACGGTAGGGGAAACGACACGTATTGTATTGTTGCCACCGACGATAAAAAGATGGGGTTTATATCGTATTGCATGAGTTTATCCCTCTACATCATGTCATCTTGCTTAAAGTGTTACTCCGTTCTTATGAACTTAATACTCTAGATGCATGCTGGATAGCGGTCGATGAGTGGAGTAATAGTAGTAGATGCAGGCAGGAGTCGGTCTACTTGTCACAGACGTGATGCCTATATACATGATCATACCTAGATATTCTCATAACTATGCTCAATCTTATCAATTGCTCGACAATAATTTGTTTACCCACCGTAATACTTATGCTATCTTGAGAGAAGCCACTAGTTAAACCTATGGCCCCCGGGTCTATTTTCCATCATATTTATCTTCCGTCAACAAGCTATTTCTATCTTTGTTTACTTTGCAATCTTTACTTTTAATCTTTATATAAAAATACCAAAAATATTATCTTATCATCTCTATCAGATCTCACTTTTGCAAGTGGCCGTGAAGGGATTGACAAGCCCTTTATCACGTTGGTTGCAAGGTTCTTATTTGTTTGTGTAGGTGCAAGGGACTTGAGCGTGGCCTCCTACTGGATTGATACCTTGGTTCTCAAAAACTGAGGGAAATACTTACGCTACTTTGCTGCATCACCCTTTCCTCTTCAAGGGAAAACCAATGCAATTCTCAAGAGGTAGCATGGCACAGTCAACATGATGAAATGAAAAACAAGCAATGAGTACATGAAGTGTAAACACAGGATAACCAGGCTGAAGACAAACTGACTGAAGAAATTGAACTAAGGAAATTGAGAAAGTCTTCAGTCAAAGTCTTCAAACAGTAACGATTAGGTACAACGACACAGAATGAGGAAATGAAGGGGTTGTGGAAATAGAACCAGTTAGCTCGGTGAAGACAATGATTTGGTAGACCAGTTCCAACTGTTGTGACAGTCGTACGTCTGGTTGGAGCGGCTAGGTATTTAAACCCGAGGACACACAGTCCTCACCATATTCTGCTTGAGCTAAGATCAAATAGATCTCGCCCAATCACTCGTGGTAAGTCTTCAGGTGACTTCCAAACTTGCACAAACTCGGTCACTCGGCGATCCACAATTTCCTCTTGGATGCTCTAGACCATGACGTCTAACCGTTTGGAAGATGCACAGTCTATAAGGGTAACAAGGGTCGGTTCCACATCGGAACAATCTGTTCAGTGATGCTCAATCACTTTGGGTTTGTAGGTGTTTGCGTTTGGGTTTTCCTCACTTGATGATTTTCGCTCAAAGTCCTCGGAGGATGGGATGCTCTCAATGACAAGTGTCAGTTTCTCTCGGAGTAGCCAACCAGCTAGTGGTTGTAGGGGGTGGCTATTTATAGCCTAGGGAGCAGCCCGACATGATAAGGCATAAATGCCCTTCAATGATATGACCGTTAGGTGGGTAGATATTTGGGGACAGCTGGCGCATAGCACAGCAACGGTCGGATATTTGAGTATCAAATTCCTCAGGGCTATCATGTTCCTCACTTGTAGGAAATCCGCACTGGTGAATTCCTAACTCCTCAGTAAGAACAAATTCCTCAGGGACCAGAAGATCTTCATCTCTGTCACTGAAGAGATTGACTGAACTATATGAGATTTCCAATGGCTTCACTTGAAAGGATTGGCAGGTGTAGGATTTTGAGCTGAGCATCACTTGGAAACTTTTCCTTAGTTTTACCTCAACCCCCTTTAACAGTACGGTGTTTCCTATGACTCAAGAAAGAGAAAACGAAACTACAAAAACAAATGTCTTCACGCTTCATGTTCCTCGCACGAATATCAAGTCTTCAAGGTCACACCAATTTCTTCACTTTCAAAGTCTTCAGAAAGCCAAAGTCTTCAGTTGAAGACATTCATTTTTAGGGGTCGACTTTCTCTATAAATATCAAAATCCTCATAGATTATAGACCTGTGTACACTCACAAACACATTAGTCCCTTAACCTATAAGTCTTCAATACACCAAAATCACTAAGGGGCACTAGATGCACGTACAATCTCCCCCTTTTTGGTGATTGATGACAATATAGGTTAAGTTTTCAACGGGGATAAACATATGATGTGTAAACACTAATTTTGAGGAATTTGATTGCAAGATATAGAAGAACCCCCCCTAAAGATGTGCATATGTGAGGAATTTGCTTCTGAGAAGCAATGCACATTGAGGAGTAGAATCATGGAGATCTCCCCCTATATCTTGTAATTCATACACGCATTTAACATATGATATGAAGAATTTGAAATGCATGATGAAATATGGTGACTGATGTAATTTAGCATCTGTGCATTAACATATATGAGGAAATAGCGTGCAGAAGAACATAGCAGAAGTATCAGACCACCATCAGGTTTAAGTTTACAACTCGATCCAACAAAGACTTCAGAAGAACGAGAGTTGCAACTTAGCAAAAAAATGCCCATATATAGATCCACTTGAAGACTAACTCAAATTTCTCCCCTTTGTCATCGAATGACCAAAAGGGACGAAAAATGAGGACTAACGCCCCTGAAGAATATCATCACAAAGTCAATGGAGGAGCACCAGCGTTGTTGGGGTCGGTTGTTGAAGTAGGGCCTGCCGCAGTGTCGTCCAAGTCTTCATTTTCATCAGTCTCGCGCGATGAAGAATAAGAGCTGGCCACCAAGTGAGGAACTTTGACCTTCTTGAATTTCTTCGAAGGTGGCTGAGACCAGTCAAAGTCCTGCTTGAAGCCCATCTGCTTGAGATCTTCTTCACCGTAGAGATGAGACAGAACAGCCCTGGTGCGATCAAATACTTCATGCAGATAGTAATGGTTCTTCTTCACTGAATTTTGAGTGATGGTCATGTTCTGAAGAATTGAACCAAACTGTCGCATGACCCATTTATGGTTGCGATCGACCTTCTGATGAAGACTAAGGAGAAGCTCACGATCAGTCATCACCCTTGGAGCTGTGCCTTGAGGATTTGGCTTTGAAGCATTAGCGGCAGAATCATGAGTGGCAGTGTCATCATTGGTGGAGTAGGATGCTGCTTTGCGAAACTGTCCATCCAATGGATGTGTGCCTTCATCAATAACAGTGCCTTGCCCTTCTCATCAGCTGAGGAAATAGTCCATTTGAGGACTTCAATTGGGGGCTAGTGGCTGCCATGGTTAAGAGTATCGGCCTTGTAGTTGATTGAAGACCTTGATCTGATAAATTGCATGATCTAGGGAGCGTAAGGCTTCAATTCAAACGGTGAAAGAGCAACATTGGCCATAGACCTCATGAAGAAATCATGGTAGTTGATAGGAACTCCATGGATGATGTTGAATAGCAGATTTTTCATGATGCCAATGACCTATTCTTCATTAGAGTCGTGGCCCTTGATTGGACTGAGGGTCTTGGTCAATATTCTATATACAGTCCTTGGCACATAGAGCAATTCCTTCACGAGGAATTTGGTTCTTGGGGCTTGGCCAGGCTTCAGAGGCTTCATCAACACTTGCATGAAATGATCATATAGATCATGTTCATGGTAGATGAGTCTTGCACCTTCAAGGGGAGGACTGACTTGGAGGGCAGGAAGTAATTCAGAGGCCGGAGCTTTGAAGTGAGTGTTTTCAGTCATCCAGTCCAACACCCATGAATTCACATCTTCAGCGTTGCCTGTGATGTGCAACGTAGCGTAGAACTGAAGAATTAGCTCTTCATTCCGGTCACAGATGTTGGTGCAGAAGTTGAGTAGCCCAGCGTCATGAAGAACACTGAGGACTAGGGTGAAGCAAGGCAGTGACTCCATATCCACATGAGGAATATGCTCATGGTCAAAGATCGTGTCCTTATCGAATAGCAGTGAAGAGTAGAAGTTCATCTGACTTGCTGTCCAGAACCGCTTGCGTCGAAGACGAGTAGAGTCATAGGGATTATATTCCGTGAAGAACACGTGTTCATGGAAGAAATCATCAGCTTTGAACTTCTGTTTCTTTGATAAAGGATTCTTTGGCTTGGGCTAAGGAGTATCAGTCAAAGTCTTCACAGCCTCTGGAATCACAGTCTCAGGAACCGCAGGCTGAGGGATTTCGGTGGCAATGTCATCAGTAGGAGCCTGGGTTTCCATTTCTTCAACAGCATTTACATTAGCACTAGTGGCTGGAATTTCTTCAGGGATGGTAAGAAGAGAAGCTTGAGGTTCTTCAGAGCCCGTGTGAATTTCTTCAGTTTGGACCGGGGACTGAGGAATCTGTTGCAGAGGTGTGAACATTGGTGAATTGGGTGATGACTTTCCCAGTAGTCATCATTCTGAATTGGAGTGGTGCACCAAATGTCCACGTCTTCATCTTCCTCATCAATTTCTTCAACGCCGGCCTCTTCAGCAGTGAACTGAGGCATGGGCGAGGATACCAGTGGGGTTGAAGGGATATTATCCACTTCAATTTCTTCATCAAACTGCTCTGTCGAAGCAGCAAAAGGATCTTCTTCATCAGATTCATTGGGAATTTCATAATCTTCACCAAAGGGTACAATCTCCTTTGATGGCATGCTAGAAACAGGAACAGCATCACTAGGATTGTCATAAGAGCTCGTCAAAGTCTTCATTTTCTTCGATGCTGAAGACTCTGAGGCGGCAGATGCTTTCCTTTTCTTCACAGCTGCTCGCTCTACAGGCTTGGTCTTCTTCACATCTGATGCAGAAGGAAGGATAGGACTTGGTGTTGGTGCAATAGGAGTAGAGGAAATTGGTGCAATTTCCTCAGGCGTAACTGATGCAGTTGCCCTGGCTTGTTCAGTGTCTTTAGGCGCACCAGCAGATGCTTCAGCTGGCCAGGCTTGATCTTTAGGCGCAACACTAGTGGTTGCCCTGGCATTTTCTTCAGAGGCTGGAATAGCTTCATCAGCCCTGGAGCTCTCATTTTCTTCAGCAGCCTGATCTTCATCAGTGGTGCTAGCATGTTCTTCAGTAGGCTGTGCAGATGCTTCAGCCTGAGGAGATTCATGTTGCGTTGGGGCTGCAACATTGGAGTTGAATCCCTTCGCCGTCCTGACAAATCTGACTTTGGCTCCCAGCCAATCTGCACGGTAAGCATCAAATTCATCACTGAGTCCTTTGATCTCAGCTTGCATAGCAACAAGTTCATCAGTTGTCATTTTGACAACATGCTTCTTCAGAAAGCGCTCCTTCTTGTACTGAGCTTTCTTCAGCTGCCTGGCCTTCTCAAATTTCCATTTTTCTTCCCCTATGAAGGCATTTGCTGGAGTAGCTTGAGGAATTTGCTGTGAGGGCATAGATGAGTTTGGCCGTGAGGGCATTGCTGAGGAACTTGGTGGTTTATGAGCTGGCTTCTTAGGCATAGCCTTCTTGGGCTTGCAAGCAGAGGCCTCAGCAGCGGCAGCAGCAGAGTCTTCATTAAATTTCCTCACTGCTTCCTTAGCCATTTTGGCCAGTTTTGCTTGCCGCTTGGCCCATTCATCAGGATAGTCCTCACCGCGCTTGAGGTTGGTGGGATCAGCTTCTTGGCCAGGTGCCAGTGGAGGTCTTGGGCAAGGAGAGTGCAATGCGAATTTCTTCATGTACTTGGGAGTAACATAGCGATATTCCCTCCATTCCCGTGCCCATCTTATTTCAATCCTCTGAATGCGCACCTTGCACTCATTCTTTGTTTCCTTTCCATGAATTACCTCATCAGGAGTGCAATACCCTGCATAGATGTCATCGGGGATTTCAAAGGCGGTGTTTACTTCCAGTTTCTTGCCTCCCTTCTGAGGATTCTTCCCATCTGCCATTTTCTTCAGCTTAGGATTTTGAACATTTGAGTTCTCTGAAGAGGTATGCAATTTGTCTTCGAGGAATGCTGCAAATGAGTTAAGTTGATGAGAACCTAGAGATTCAGCAGCGGACATGTGTACCTGTGAGCAGAGTACAGGTGTGGAGAATTTGGAGAGGTCATATGCGTTGTTAGAAGTTTTTGCAAAATGAACAAGTTTGAGGAATTTGACTAGAGGTGTCTTGAGGAATTTCACTAAGCGTTCTTTTACTTAGGTTCCAGAGTTGTATAGATTGACAAATCCACACAACTGAGGAATCTTGAAGAAAAATATTGCTTAGAGAAACATATCAAGAACAGATGCTTGTGTGAGGTGTTTAAAGTGTGGAAGTTGAAGAATAAACACCTTTTGAAGATTTTGTGGAAATCATCAGAATCAACAAGGGCAGTATAAGTAACTTTTAATTACCCTTGATGAAGAACACGACGAACTGGGAGTTGTAGATTGGAAGTTCGTCAGTCCAGATCTTCCACACCCTAACTTGGCAGAGGAAGACAGCTACGGCGACGGCGGAGTGAAGATATCCGCGGCTTGTGCGAGTACGACGACGACGAGGTCGAGGCACTGAAGCTCTTCCTCACCGGCGACGACGGAAGTAGTGGCGGCACTAGGTCTTGAGAGCTCGAGCGAGGGGAGTGAGGTCGAGCGGGGTAAATGCAGTCTGAGGAGGGTGAGAAGTATTATAACCGAGGTGAAAAACCGCTCGCCCGAGGAAAATGGACGAACGTGCCCCTGACCCTTCACATCCTAGCGACATGTGTCACCCACGTACAGAGCGGTGGCAATCGTGGGTGAATAGATAAATCCTATCATGGGATGTGGAATGGTTTGAGCGGCAAAAGCTGAAAATTCAGATAAGAATATTTTAACGTTTCGTTTGCAAATTCTTCAGCTGACAAGGACATAGTGAAGATTTTGAACGGGTTTCAAATAGAACGCACATGAAGAATTTGTGAACAGATTGGGTTGCGTTTAGCATAGAGGGGGAAGGGTCCAATCACATTCACTTAGCAGAAAAGGCAACTTGAAGAATTAGCAATAAGTAAATGTTGTAGAGGACTAAAAACTTAAATATATATAATCAATGAAGAACAACGACGGAAAGAGTGAAGCCATTGCAAAGTTGAAGAATTTGAACAACTGAGGAAATTCAAAACTTAAGAAAAACTCAAATTGAAGATTTTCAACTTTTGTTGGTGGCGTGACCCACCGTATAAGAATGATGATTTCCGACGCCGCGTACAATTGTTGTAGGGCTCTGAGAATCAAATTCTTCGTTAATTTCTTCACACTTATAGGGTTAGTCTTCATTGATTGAAGAAAAACGTCACTTCGTGTGTTGCACATCTAAGTCATCAATTTTGCATAAGTATTAGGATGTGTGTCCTTTTCAAAGGACATTCGAAAATTCTAAGATATTTAGCTCACAACGCAACTTGGTAAATCTCTTCTCATCCAAGAGCTTTGTGAAGATATCGGCTAGCTGTTCTTCAGTCTTCACGTGCTTGATAGAGATGTCGCCCTTCAACACATGATCACGAAGAAAATGATGACGAATCTGAATGTGCTTTGTCTTTGAGTGATGAACTGGGTTATGAGTAATCTTGATGGCACTCTCATTGTCAGAGTAGAGAGGCACATTCTTCACATTGATGCCATAGTCCTTGAGGGTTTGCTTCATCCATAGCAATTGAGCACAACACGAACCAGCAGCAATGTACTTAGCTTCAGCAGTAGAGAGTGATACGCAGTTCTGTTTCTTCGAGGACCAACATACCAATGATCGTCCAAGGAAATGGCATGTGCCTGATGTTGACTTGTGGTCCACACGATCACCAGCATAGTCAGAGTCTGAATATCCAATGAGATCAAAAGCCGAGCCCTTGGGATACCTTAATCCAAGTGTTGGAGTGTGAGCTAGATATCGAAGAATATGCTTCACAGCCTTATGGTATGACTCCTTCGGTGTAGCTTGAAAACGGTCACACATGAAAACACTAAGCATAATATCTGGCCTAGATGCATATAAATACAATAAAGAGTCAATCATGGAGCAGTATACCTTTTGATCGAAGTCAATACCATTTTCAATAGTGCACAGATGGCCATTTGTGGGCATAGGGATTTTGATGCCTTTGCAGTCTTGCATGCCGAATTTCCTCAAAACATCCTTGAGGTATTTCTCTTGAGATATGAAGATGCCGTTGTGCTATTGACGTATTTGAAGACCTAAGAAGAATTTCAATTCTCCCATCATAGACATTTGGTATTCTTCACTCATCATATAGGCAAATTCATCCCTGTAACATTGGTCAGTACAGCCAAAGATGATATCATCAACATATATTTGGCACACAAATAATTCAGCATCATAGGTTTTGGTGAAAAGAGTTGGGTCAAGTGAATTGGGTTTGAAGCCTTTCTTCATGAGGAATTCCTTCAAAGTATCATACCACGCCCGAGGGGCCTGCTTGAGGCCATAGAGGGCCTTATTGAGTCTGAAGACTTTGTCAGGATTCTTTGGATCTTCAAAACCTGGAGGTTGAGCAACATATACTTCTTCCTCAAGCTTACCATTGAGGAATGCACTTTTCACATCCATTTGATATAAGATGATATTATGATGGTTAGCATAAGCAAGCAATATGCAAATAGCCTCAAGTCTAGCAACAGGTGCAAAAGTTTCATCGAAATCAATTCCTTCAACCTGTGTGTAGCCTTGAGCTACAAGCCGTGCCTTATTCCTCACCACAAGGCCATTTTTGTCTTGCTTGTTGCGGTAGATCCATTTGGTGCCGATGATATTGTACTTGCGTGGGTCTGGTCGCTTGACAAGTTCCCAAACATTGTTGAGCTCGAACTGATGTAATTCCTCTTGCATAGCTTGAATCCACTCAGGCTCCAGAAATGCCTCATCTACTTTGGTGGGATCTGTGATAGAGACAAAAGCAAAGTGCCCACAAAAGTTAGACAAATGTGAAGTCTTTGAGCGTGTGAGAGGACCTGGTGCGTTGATGTCGCTAATGATTTTCTCGATCTGCACTTCATTTGCAACACGAGGATGAGCGGGTTGACGATGTTGAGTCGGCTCAGTATTTTCTTCAGAGCCATTTTCTTCAGGTGCACCAACAAGATGTTCTTCACGTTCTGGACTTCTTCAGCAGATTCTTCGGTAGGAATGACATCCTCAGTAGCCTTTAGCTTGATGGTTTCCTCAGGTGACTGTTCATCTAGCACAGGAGGTAGGTGTTCTCTTTGCGAGCCATTAGTTTCATCGAACCGCACATCTGCAGTTTCAACAACCTTGTGATGAACGGTGTTGAAGACTCTGTAGGTGTGCGAGTCCTTTCCGTAACGAAGCATAAAACCTTCATGTGCTTTCAGTGCAAATTTAGAATTGTGATGAGGATCTCTAATCCAACATTTAGCACAGAAGACTTTGAAATAACTCACATTGGGTTTCTTGTCAGTGAGGAGTTCATATGAGGTCTTTTTGAAGAATTTATGAAGATATACCGTGTTGATGATGTGGCACACAGTATCAATTGCCTCAGGCCAGAAATGACGAGGCATCTTGTATTCGTCGAGCATAGTGAGAGTCATCTCAACAAGAGTCCTGTTCTTGCACTCCACGACGCCATTATGCTGAGGAGTATAAGGAGCAGATAACTTGTGAGTAATAGAAAGTTCATCAAGATAGTTATCAAGACCAGTATTCTTGAACTCGGTCCCATTGTCACTTCTGATGTGCTTGATCTTCACACCAAAGTTGGTTGAAGCCCTTGAGGAAAATCATTGGAAGACTTCCTACACTTCATATTTGTAAGTGACGATATGCACCCATGTGTAACGATAATAATCATCAACAATAACAAAGCCATATAATGACGCAGCATTGGAGAATGAGGCATAGTGAGTAGGGCCAAAGAGATCCATGTGAAGCAATTCAAATGGACGAGTGGTAGTCATGATGGTCTTTGAGGGATGCTTGGCCTTGGTCATCTTTCCAGCTTGACAAGCTCCACACAGGTGATCCTTGAGGAATTTGACATCCTCGATGCCAATGACATGCTTCTTCTTCTTCGCGAGAGTGTGCAAGTTCCTCATGCCAGCATGACCAAGTTGTCGATGCCATAGCGAGCCTTCTGAAGCTTTTGCAAGTAGACATGTAGCAGGTTGTGGTCCTGTAGAGAAATCAACAATATACAAGTCTCCTCTCCTAAAGCCTTCGAAGAGTTTGGAACGGTCAGCTTCCATGATCACAACACAATGCTACTTGTCAAAGACAACAACCATATCAAGAACACAAAGCATTGAGACAGACATGAGATTGTATCCTAAGGACTCGACAAGCATGACTTTGTCCATGTGTTGATCCTTTGAAATCGCAACCCTACCTAGACCCAATACCTTGCTTTTGCCTTTGTCAGCGTAGGTGACATGCTTCAGATGTCATGGAGATAAAGTAGTGTCCATCAATAAGTTCATGTAAACAGTCATGTGATTTGTACATCCACTGTCGAGGACCCACTCAGTGGCTTTGGGTTGATCATCCTGCAGATGAATTAGTACATCTTACGAACTCATATACTTCATTAGTGAAGAATATGACATCAGATTCATCAGACCAATTTCATCAAGCAATAGAACAGATAAAACAATATTAGGACGTGAGAAATGAAAATTCATTTCTTCATGATTAGCTTGCGTCCTTTCAAGCATATTCAGGTCTCCAGCAAATTCTTCTGTAAGTGCATCTAGTGCCCCTTAGTGATTTTGGTGTATTGAAGACTTATAGGTTAAGGGACTAATGTGTTTATGAGTGTACACAGGTCTATAAGTCTATGAGGAGTTTGATATTTACAGAGAAAGTCGACCCCTAAAAATGAAGTTCTTCGACTGAGGACTTTGGATTTCTGAAGACTTTCTGAAGACTTTGAAAGTGAAGAAATTGGTGTGACCTTGAAGACTTGGTATTCATTTGAGGAACACGAAGCGTGAAGACTTTTGTTTTCGTAGTTTCATTTTCTCTTTCTTGAGTCATAGGAAACACCGTACTGTTAAAGGGGGTCGAGGAAATACTAAGGAAAAATTTCCATGTGATGCTCAACTCAAAATCCTACACCTACCAATCCCTTCGAGTGAAGCCATTGGAAATCTCATACAGTTCAGTCATATTCTTCAGTGACAGAGACGAAGTTCTTCTGGTCTCTGAAGAATTTGTTCTGACTGAGGAGTTAGGAATTCGCCAGTGCGAATTGCCTACACAGTGAGGAACATGATAGCCGTGAGGAATTTGATACTCAAATTTCCGACCATTGCTGTGCTATGCGCCAGCTGTCCCAAAATATCTACCCACCTAACGGTCATATCAGGGCATTTATGTCTTATCATGACGGGTTGCTCCCTAGGCTATAAATAGCCGCCCCCTACAACCACTAGCTGGTTGGCTGCTCCGAGAGAAACCGACACTTGTCATTTGAGAGCATCCCATCCTCCGAGGCCTTTGTGCGAAAATCATCAAGTGAGGAAAACCCAAACCCAAACACCTACAAACCCAAAGTGATTGAGCATCACTAAAGAGATTGATCCTGCGTGGATCCGATGCTTGTTACCTTTGAAGACTGTGCTTCTTCCAGACGGTTAGGCGTCATGGTCTAGAGCATCCAAGAGGAAATTGTGGATCGCCGAGTGACCGAGTTTGTGAAGGTTCGGAAGTCACCTGAAGACTTACCACGAGTGATTGGGCGAGGTCTGTGTGACCTTAGCTCAAGGAGAATACGGTGAGGACTAGGTGTCCTGGACTGTGTGTTCAGGACTGGGTGTCCGGGACTGTGTGTCCTCAGGTTTAAATACCTAGCCGCTCCAACCAGATGTACAACTGAGACAGCAGTTGGAACTGGTCTACCAAATCATTGTCTTCACCAAGCTTTCTGGTTCTATTTCCTCAACTCTTTCATTTCCTCATAACTTTGTTGTGCTCTTGTTCATATCTGTGTTTGAAGACTTTGACTGAAGACTTTCTCAATTTCCTCAGTTCAGTTTCTTCAGTCTGTACTCTGTGCTTGTCTTCATTTCATCATGATGACCATGCTTGTGTTATGCTATGCATACTTTTGAGTACTTATTCCGCTGCAAGTAGTTCTTCGCTAAGGAATTTCCTCACTGGCAAATTCCTCAGTGAAGAATTCATAAAAATCGCCTATTCACCCCCCCTCTAGTCGATATAACGCACTTTCAATTGGTATCAGAGCAAGGTACTCCCTTGTTCTGTGTGATTTTGGTTTAACCGCCTGGAGTTTTAGGTATGTCGACTGCAGGTATGATCAAGGTCTCTGCTAGGTGTCCTACCTTCGATGGGACGGACTACCCCTACTTGAAGAATAGGATGTGAATGCATCTTGAGGCAATTGATAACGATCTCTGGTATGTTGTGGAAAATGGTGTTCCCTCAATCACACATTCTCTGAATGCTGCTGATGTGAAGAGATTCAAGCAACTCGATTCTCAAGCGAAGAATATCATTTGTGGCCATCTGAGCAAAGGACAATATGGAAGAGTGAGTGCTTTGGAAACTGCTAAGCTTATCTGGGATAGGCTGTCCAAAGTCAATGAAGGAGTCTCAACACAGCGTGACTCTCGAGTTGATGTTCTTCGCAATCTCTTCAACCGCTTCAAAAGAGTCGACAATGAAAATGTTCAACAAACCTTCGATCGCCTAACTGACATTTCAAATGAGCTTCAAGCACTTGGTGCCACTGACATCACCGACCATGAGGTCGTGAAGAAACTGCTGAGATCGCTTGATTCCTCATTTGATACCCTGGCATTGATGATACAAGAGCGTGCTGATATCCTCGAGAGGCTAAATACTCATGAGTTCCAGCTTGCTGAAAAGAGAGATCTCTATGGGTCGAGCTATGGCAGATCACGTGCACTGAAGGCCAAGGCAGTTTCTGAGTCTGAAGATGAAGACTCTGGCAGCAGCCTGGGTGATCCTGAAGAACTGAGCCATGAACTAGCACTGCTCGTGAAGAAATTCCAGAAGTTCTCAAGACGTGGTCGCTTTGGAAGACCCTCAAGGAGCAATGATTCCTCATCCAGTGACTACAAGAAGAGGCTTTCTCACAAGTGCAAGAAACCTGGACACTACATTCAAGATTGTCCTTAGTTGGAAAAGGAATCAAAGAAGAAGAAATACAAGGATTATAGTTTTGATGATGCGAAGAAAAAGAAGAAATCCTCAAAATCTTCATCATCAAAATCCTCAAAGTCATTGTCGGGTGGTAGGTGTGACATATGCCAATGGGTGGCTTATCATTGTGGGAGCCAGTAAGACATCGCCGGTGCCTGGAAACGGGATAAGGCGAAGACATGCACGCCGGCGAATCTTACCCAGGTTCGGGGCTCTCCGTGGAGATAATACCCCTAGTCCTGCTCTGCATGGTCTCCGCATGATCACTAGATCAACACAAGTGGCTACAAGTGGCTCCTTGAGCTGTTTGGCTAGAGGAAGAAGAAGGGCAAGGCTAGCTCTCCTCTTCTCTCTATGTGGGGTCTAAAACTCTAAGAGATCAACCCTTTGCATGGGTGCCTTGGTGTCGGGTGGTAGGTGCGACATATGCCAACGGGTGGCTTATCATTGTGGGAGCCAGTAAGACATCGCCGGTGCCTGGAAATGGGATAAGGTCAAGACATGCACGCCGGCGAATCTTACCCAGGTTCGGGCCTCTGCGTGGAGATAACACCCCTAGTCCTGCTCTGGCGGGGTCTCCGCATGATCACTAGATCAACATAAGTAGCTACAAGTGCTCCTTGAGCTGTTTGGCTAGAGGAGGAAGAAAGGCAAGGCTAGCTCTCCTCTTCCCTCTACGTGGTGGCTAACACTATCTTAGAGATCAACCCCTTGCATGGGTGCCCTGGGGGGTTTATATAGGCCTACCCCCCAGGGATACAATGGTAATCCGACTGGGTGCGGGTCCCAGCCGTCAGTGTCTGTGCTCGCCGGCTTCTTCGCCGGCCGTTGGGGCCCGCCGACTGGTGGGTCCCGCCGGCCGCCGGCCTCTCGGTCGACAGGCCGGCCCCACCGCCTAGGGGCCTTGTCGGCGGCTGGTTACTGTTGCCTCGCCTCTGATGACGAGGGCTTTGTCGAGGTAAGCGTGGCTACAGTGCCGCCGCCTGGCGGGCTATCACTGTAGCCTCACCTCGTCTTGTCTCCTTAATGATGCACATACTTCGAGGGAGGGAGGTAGCCGGCTATTGGGAGCCGGCTACGCCTCAGGCCGACTAGGGGAGGCCTGGCCGCCTTCGAACGTCTCTCTGGCTGAAGGGGCCCGCCGCCCGCGGGCCGTACTGGTGCCTGTTGTGGGTGACGTCACGGTCAACATGGCAACAGTGCCGCGCCGGACGGGGGATGGCTGACCCGTACGGCGCACTGTGGCCATGCATGCTCCGGGATTCGGGGATGGCATGCTGTACTGTGGCCACGCCCCGTCTCATCACCGTTATGTGGGTGCAGCCCTGGTGGGTGCAGTCTTGGCCGGCTTCCGGGAGTCGGTCTTCTTGTGGCCGGCTTCTGGGAGTCAGTCTACTTATGGTCGGCTTCTGGGAGTCGGTCTTCTCATGGCCGGCTTCCGGGAGTCGGTCTTCTTATGGACGGCTTCTGGGAGTCGGTCTACTTATGGCCGGCTTCTGGGAGTCGGTCTTCTCATGGCCGGCTTTTGGGAGTCGGCCACCTTATGGTTATCTTCGGGGAGGTTCTCGAGGTCGGGTCGCCTTCTGGTAGTCAGCCTATGAGATAGCTGACTAGGGGAGGGCGGCCCAGTGTTTTGGATGTTGAAGGCCCAATCGGCCTGATAATTTTTCAAAGAGCCAAGGGGAGTCGGTTAGGCTACCCGTGGCCATTTACTCTGACGGTAGTCTCCGAAGCTGGTTGGGCTTCGAGGCTGAGAAGAGGACGAGAAGCTCGGTCAGCTTCCTATCTTGAAGAGCCAGCAGTTAGGAGCCGGCTTCGGTTGGGTATGCCGTCTTGGCGAGATTTTGAAGTTTGAAGGCGGGAGTCGGTTGGTGCGCACGCCGGGTTGCGGGCCGGCCGCTCGCCGCCCGCGTACCACGTGGCACCCTCCAGCTAAAAAAGGCCTGCCATCCCACGCGCGCGACGGGACGTCGCCGCAGGCCGGGGGCCCATCACTCCCACGCCTAGGCCCAGGCGCGGATTCTCTGTGGCCCAAAGCGGGCCGCACGCCTTCCAGCGGCAGTTTCTGCACGTCGTTAGGGTGTAGTATTCGCGGAACATGGGGGAGTGGGTGCAGTTAATCCCACGTTCCCCCCACATCTCGCCTCCTCGGCTTCGCCACACGAGGCTATAAGTAGGGGGAGGAGGGGGAATGGCAGGCGCTCGCACGCTCCCCTCGCTCCGCCATTTTCTTCCTTGCCTTCTCCGCCGCAGCAGCCCTTCGCCGCCGCGCCGTCCCTCTAGTCTTCGCACTACCCCGCAGCTTCGCCGCCGCGGGGCCGTGATTTCGCCGTCGCTGCGCCCTTTCTCGCCAGCTTCTTGCCGTCATGCAGCACGTCGGAGACTGGGATGGCTCCAACGTCCACGCGGACCACATCGACTTCCTCCGCAAGACGCGGCGGATGCCCGACGAGGACCAGGTGCGGGCCCGTCTTGCGCTGAAGAAGGAGATCACGCCGGCGCCGGAGGAAGGTGAGCGGGTAATCTTTCGCTCGCACTTCCTGCGCGGCCTCGGCCTGCCCGCGAGCGCCTTCTTCCGCTCCTTCCTCGAATTTTATCAACTCCAACCGCACCACCTCACTCCAAACACGGTGGTGCTGCTGTCCGCCTTCGTCACTCTGTGCGAGGGCTTCCTCGGCGTCCTTCCCACCCTCGAGCTCTGGGGGGAATTCTTCCAATCCAAGCTTGGCACCCGCATGCAGGGCGTGCCGGCTCAGAGCGGCGCCTTCATCACGGTGTGGAGGCCGGCAGCCGACAACCCCTTTCGTAGCCGGCCCTCCGGCTGGGAGGTAGCCCCAGTGGTCCTATCGGGCCAGGACGCTGTCGCCGGATGGAGCCGCCGCCGTCGCCCGACTCCGGGTAATGATCCACTCGAAGGGCCTGACTGGGTCCGACCTGCTGGCCGCCTTCATGGTGCGCCGGGTGCTCCCACTTCAAGGCCGCCCTCATTTGATCAACCAAATGAGCGGCCAACTCGATCCGAGTCGGATGTGCACCAAGGAGATGCCTCATGACGAGGCGGCTCACATGGTGAACTATCTCGCGAACTGCAAGCTCTCCGCAGAGTGGCAGTTTGGCAAGGAGTCGTACTCCCGTGCCAACCCCCGCCTATGGTATGCTTTCTTTATCTTCTCTTCTTTTAGTTTTGTCACCAAGTTTTTCTTGGCCGACTCTGACCAGTTGGCACGTCTTGGCAGAGCCCTCTCCTTTGACCTGCGGCCGGGACAGCGGGGGCGGATTGCCAATTTCTCCCCGACCGGGCGGAGCATGACTTGGAGGACCCCGACTTGGGGGCGGCCGCTATGGACGATAACACCGAGGCATGAGGCGGCGAAGTAGGCGGCTCCGGGCTTGGAGCCAGCTTCGACGACTGGCCGGAGGACGACGAGGCGGAAATCGTCCTGCGCCGCCAGCCGGCGTCTGACCATGGCGCGGGTGCCTCCGCCGCGCCGCCTGCTCGAGGCGGCGCGCAGAAGCGCCGGGCCGCGTCGGGCTTGTTCGGCAGTCGGTCGAAGAAGCCCAAGAGAGGGGCGGCGGCGACCAGGCGGGATGAGGCGGCCGCGAAAGCGGCCCGCTTCCGCAAGTTGGTGAAGCAGCCGCAAACGGTTTCGGCGTAAGTGTAGATTCTCTTGCATATTCCTTCTTCTTTTCTTGTTGATTTCTGAATCCTTGTCTTGTCTCATCAAACAGGGCTCCGCTCTCTCTTGAGCGGATCGCTACCACCTCCGTGGTTGGATCGTCTGGAGGATCCGCAAATACCCGCCGCGTGGACCCTCGTGCCGAGCTTCAGGGGGCAACGGAGTGGAATGCGCGGGAGGAGCGGGAGGCGGAGGAGCTGAGGGCGGCCGCTGCCAAGGCAGCGCAGGAGATGGCGGAGGAGTCGGCGAAGGCGCAAGCCGACGCGGCGGCCAAGGCCCAGGCGGAGGCTGCGGCCGCAGCGGCAGCGGAGGGGGCCTTGCTTGTCACCCCCCTGCGTGTCGCGACGCCCGAGATCCCGGAGCCCCCGCCGGAGGAGGCCGGCGGCGACCTGCCGGGGATGGAGAGGGAGGAGGACGCCATCGTCGTCTGGGAGAGGGAGGCGGCACCGCCATCGCCGACTGGGGCGGACCGAGGCGGCCGACTTGACGCGCCACCCGTGCGGCCGGCTGGAGGTGAGCCGGCTGCGAAGACGGACCTGGTGGTCCGATCGTCATCACGCCAGCGCGCGGGGAAGGCGACTTCGGTGCCGGGCTCTAGCTCGTCGACCCAGGATCCGGAGACACCCAGGGCCAGCTCGGGGCGGACGTCGGGTGGTGGGACGGCCGTGGTGAACGTGGCGGCGCAAGAAGTCCGGAACCGGCTTCAGTCCCAGGCCGCCGTGCTGAGGCAGTACAATGATGAGTTCCTCGCGACACGGGCGGCCATTCGGGTGAGCCTTCCCGCTTTTCTGTTTCTTGATCTTGCTCTCTTCCGTGGGGGCGCGTCAGCGCACCCACTGGATGTAGTCCCCGAGTTCTGAGTCGGCTGCTGAGCAGGCGGCTTGGAACTTCTTAGTAGACTTTGATTGCTTATCTTGCTCTTGTTCGCTTCTCTGTCCGACTTGCAGGACTACCACAACCTCCGTGCGGCTGCCTTCAACTCCCAGGCTCGGGAGCTGACCCAGAAGACTGCTGATCTAACTGAGAGCCGGAGTAAGTGCTTCATCTTTTATCTCACGTGGGGGCGCGTCAGCGCACCCATTGGGTGTAGTCCCCGAGATTCGGGACGACTGCTGAGCAGTCGGGTCGGATCTTTCCTGACGACTTCTTTCTTATTGCTTTTTTCTTTTTTTGCCATATCTGCAGAGGCCAATGCCAGCCTGAGGGAGCAGCTGGGTGGGACCCAGAACGCCCTTCGCGCCAAGGAAGCCGAGTTTGACGCCTTGGTTCAGGAGCGTAACCGCCTGGTCAAGAGGCTGGCCAACCAGGAGGAGAGCCACAAGGCGGCCCTGAAGGCGGTGCAGGACAGCGAGGCCGCCCTTCAAGCCGAGTACGAGACCGAGGCGGCGAGCTGGGCTGAGGCAAGGCAGTTGCTGATCAGCGGCTACGGCCAGATCGAAGACTTGGTTGACGGTAGGCCACCCTCTTCTTTGTTTCTTGCTTGCTGATTGCCATTTAGTCCATTCTCTGACTTTGTGTTTTTTCTCTTTCTTTCTTGTGCAGAGTACTTCCCTGGTTACTCTACCGCCGCCAACCAGGTTGTCGAGGCCCACCGTGAAGCACGAAGGCAAGCCGGTGTGGAGATCGCGCTGAATGCTCGTCGGTCGCTTGAGGAGCATCTTCTAGCGATCCAAGCCCGCCTCCAGCCGGCTCACTGCATGCTCCGCCGTCTTCAGCGCGTTAGGGCGCAAGTGCTGGCCGCCCTCTGGCCTAGTGAGGCGGTTCCCCGTACCCCCAGTCGGACTGCCGACGGGCTGGAGGTAGCGGTTGGTCGCTTCGAGGCTTGGAAGGCTTCTGTAGCTCGGTCAGGCGCCAGGCGGGCACTGGAGTTCGTCAAAGCCTGGTATCCCGAGTTGAGCTTGGACCAGCTGGCCACCTGGCGGCAGGAGGCTGGTGAGGAGTTGGAGGCGGTGCGGCCGGCTATCATCCAGCGCGCTTCGGCAATCGCCGGCTACACCGACACCAGCGCCTTTGCTCCTGAGGTGGATGATAATGGCATTGCTCAGCCGGAGGAGTGGTTCGGGCTGAACCCGGCGGATGGTGAGGACTCGGCGGAGGAGATCGACTCCAGCGACAAGGGCGAAGAGGAGGAGGGAGAGGATGGTGAAGACGCCGTGCCAGATGGTGGAGCAACCGGCCAGCCTCAACTTGATCGTGCCTCCAGCAACGAGGCGCGTGCGAACGCGTCGCCTGGAGCCGGCGATGATCAAGCCAAGACTCGCCAGCCGGCCACTCCTCTAGCCGGCACTGCTGTCTCCACCGACCAGCCCGGCTCGCCTATTGCGCCCTTAGTCTGATCCGCCATCTTTGCTTTCCTGTTTATTGCTCTTCGAACAATATTTTGTTAAGTTTGCGCAGTTCCACCCACTAGGGGTGTATTCAAATTATGTTGACTGTCGGCCTGTTGAAGGCCTTATGTGTAAATATAATCATGCATGTGTTTGGCTTCCCATTGTTCTTGCTTTTCATCCTTTGGCTGTTTCCTTTGCCGCCCTCCCTTGGTTGCCGCCTTCCCAGCCGGACAACTGCTCTGCAGTCTGTGGCTGGAGAAGTGCTTGGCCGGTTGGGAGGGCAAGTACTCTAGCTTTCTTGGATTGTAGCGAAGTGACTGGGAAGCCGGCCAGCCGGATGTTCTGACAGCCGGTAGGTGTGGTGGGAGGCCGGCTTGTGTTATATAGGTTCGTTAGTACTTAGCCATTTTTCGTGTGGGCATCCTTTCCTGCCTTTGGCTCTTGCCAGTCGGACAGTCGGTTCTTCGAGCTGCGACTTCCAATAAGAGAGGGCTCGGGTGCCGGCACACTACTTGTCTGACTTCAGGTAGAACTTTTAATATAACTCAAGGCGGCCAGTCCCCGGGCCGACTAGTCGAACGCGGTGCCAGATAGAAAATCGAATGTAATGGTACATTCATGGGTATGACACTCGTCATTCATAGATAAAAGAGGGTAGTCCTCGAGTGCGCCTCGGGGGGCCCATTGTCTTGTACTTAATACAAAAAGGTAGCGTGATACATACTGCTTTTAACTGTAAAATCTTCTCAGGAGATTGGCGTTTCATGGTCGTTCCGACTCCTTGCCGGAATCATCCCTCTTGCGTGCCTTCGACTTCTGTGCGTCAATCAGGTAGTAGGAGTCGTTGCCTAGGGCCTTGCTGATGACGAATGGGCCTTCCCAAGGGGCCGAGAGCTTGTGCTAGCCGGCTGTTCGCTGGATCAGCCGGAGCACAAGATCGCCTTCTTGGAAGGATCTTGGCTTGACCTTCCGGTTGTGGTAACGGCGCAAACCCTGCTGGTAGATGGTGGACCGGCTGAGTGCTAACAGCCGGCCCTCTTCCAGCAGGTCGACACCGTCTTCTCGCGCTTCCTTGGCCTCCGCCTCCGTGTACATTGTGACCCGAGGCGAGTCAAACTCGATGTCAGTTGGGATGACAGCCTCGGCACCATATACAAGGAAGAAAGGAGTGAAGCCGGTTGACTTGTTCGGGGTAGTACGCAGACTCCAGAGGACAGCCGGCAGCTCATCGAGCCAGCAGCCGGCCGAACGCTCCAGTGGTACGACCAGTCGGGGCTTGATGCCGGAGAGGATGAGGCCGTTTGCTCGCTTGACCTGGCCATTTGACTGCGGGTGGGCAACGGACGCTAAGTCCAGTCGGATGCCCTGTCTTGCACAGAAACGTGCCAGTGCTCCTTTGGCAAAATTCGTGCCATTGTCGGTGATGATGTTGTGTGGTACGCCATACCGGGTGGTGATATCTGCGATGAATGTCACGGCAGTCAGCCCGTTCAGCTTCTTGATTGGCTTCGCTTCAATCCACTTGGTGAATTTGTCCACGGCGACAAGCAGATGTGTCATGCTGCCGTGGGCTGTCTTGAATGGGCCCACCATGTCCAGCCCCCAAACGGCAAAGGGCCAGGTGAGGGGGATGGTCTTGAGTGCAGAAGCCGGCAGGTGGTTCTTGGAGCTGAAGACTTGGCATCCTTTGCAGTATTTGACTAATTCCTTGGCGTCTTCCAAAGCAGTCGGCCAGAAGAAACCATGGTGGAAAGCTTTGGCGACAAGTGATCTTGAGGCCGCATGGTGGCCGCATTCGCCTTGGTGGATATCCTTGAGGATTGCTATGCCCTTCTCTGGCTCGACGCAGCGCTGGAAGACTCCAGTGACGCTACGCTTAACAAGTTCTCTGTTTATTATTGCGTATGCTCCGGCTCGGCGTTGAACTAGTCTTGCCGAGATCTCATCAGTCGGCAACTCTCTATTTACTAGGAAGTTGAGGATGGGCTAGGCCCATGATGGAGCTGTGACTTCTTCTGTTGTCAGTACGGCTACTATGACCCGGGTGGGTGGGTTGGGTGGTGAAGAGTTGGAGTCGGCCACCACCTGTTGTGTCGTTGTAGTCCCCGGGCCGATTGCTGCAGTCCCCGGGCCGGGTTGTGAAGTCCCCGAGCCGGGTGTGACTACGGCAGTCCCCGGGCCGCTTGTTGAAGTCCCCGAGCCGCCTGCTGGGTTCCCCAAGTCGGATCCGACTGCATCAGGGGCAGGCGGTACGAAGATGGAGTCCGATTCTGGAGACGGCTTGACAGACGGTTTGAGGAGGCGTTGGAGAGAGACGCCAGTTGGTATAGCTTATCGGGTGGAGCCGATCCGTGCCAGGGCATCTGCTTGCTCGTTGTCGGCCCGTGGCACGTGGAGGAGCTCGCACCCTTCAAAGTATCCGCTGATTTGCTGGACGAGGAATCAATAGCTCGCCATGTTTGCGTCCTTGGCGTCCCAGTCGCCAGATGACTGCTGGACCACCAAATCCGAGTCGCCATAACACAGGATCCGGCGTATGCCGAGTTCTTTGGCTAGCCGGAGCCCGTGTATGAGCGCCTCGTACTCGGCCACATTGTTGGAGGCGGAAAAATTAATTTTCAATGTGTATCTGAGCTTGTCGCCCTTGTGAGAGGTGAGGACGATGTCGGCTCCCAAGCCGGTGCGCATCTTGGATCCGTCGAAGTGCATCCACCAATGAGTGGAGTCGGGAGCCGGCGGTAGGTACTGGGTCTCGGCCCAGTCGACAAGGAAGTCGGCCAATGCTTGGGACTTGCTGGCGGTCCGGGGCTGGTAGAAGATCGTGTAAGGAGCCAGCGCGATGGCCCACTTAGCCACCCGGCCGGATGCATCCCCGCTGCCTATGATCTCGGCAAGCGGGGCAGTGCATACGACCGTGATGGGATGCTCTTGAAAGTAGGGCTTCAGCTTCTTGGCGGCGAAGTACACTCCATAGCACATCTTCTGGTAATGCGGGTAGTTTTGCTTCGAGGTGGACAGTACTTCGCTCAAATAATATACCGACCTCTGGACTAACTGAGCTCGGCCTTCTTCTGGGCGTTGGACAACGATGACTGTACTGACCACTCGGCTAGTCGCAGCAATGTAAAGGAGCATGGGCTCTTTCTCAGTCGGCGCTGCCAGGACAGGCGGTGTGGTCAACATCTTCTTCAACTCGTGGAAAGCTTGGTCTGCTTGGTCGTTCCACTCGAAGTGGGTGGACTTCTTCATGAGTCGGTATAGGGGGAGAGCCTTCTCCCCTAGCTGGCTGATAAAGCGGTTTAGGGAGGCCAGGCACCCGGTAAACTTCTGAATGTCTCGCAGCTTGGTAGGAATCTCCATTCCCTCTATGGCCTTGATCTTCGCTGGGTTGCACTCAATGCCGCGTTCGGAGACCAAAAAGCCTAGCAGCTGGCCGGCTGGTACTCCGAACACGCATTTCTCAGGGTTGAGCTTGATCTGAAATCGGCGCAAGTTGGCAAATGTTTCTCTGAGGTCTTCCAGCAGGGTGCCGCGCTTCTCCGTCTTCACCACAATATCGTCTACATAGACGTGGGCATTTCTGCCGAGTTGCTTGAGGAGGTATTTCTGCATGCAACGCTGAAAAGTGGCACTGGCATTTCTCAAGCCGAATGTCATAGTCAGGTAGCAGAAAGCTCCGAATGGTGTGATGAAGGCGGTCTTCAGGCGGTCGGCTGGGTCCAACTTGATCTGGTGGTAGCCTGAGTAAGCATCCAAGAAACGCAACAACTCGCATCCGGCTGTGGAGTCTATCACTTGATCGATCCGTGGTAGGGCGAACGGATCTTTGGGGCAGGCTTTGTTGAGGCTGGTGTAATCTATACACATACGCCATTTATTGTTCTTCTTCAACACCAAGACCGGGTTGGCAAGCCACTCTGGAAAAAACACCTCCATAATGAAGCTGGCTGCCAGGAGCCAGGCTATCTCTTCTCCTACGATCCTTCTCTTCTCCTCCGACAGTCGGCGGAGAGGCTGCTTGACTGGTTTTGCGTCCGCTCGGACGTGTAGCTTGTGCTCGGCGAAATCCTTCGGAACACCCGGCATGTCCTTTGGGGACCATGCAAAGATGTCCCGATTCTCACAGAGGAAGTCGACGAGCTCGCCTTCCTATTTGCTGTCCAGGTTTGCTCCAATGACAGCAAACCTCTCCGGGTTCTCCGGGTCCAGAGGTATCTTCTTTGTTTCCTTGGCCGGCTGGAAGGAGCCCTGAGCATCATATTCCTTGGGGTTGGGGGACAGGGCCGGCTGCTTGCCGGCCATGGCCACGACTCGGTCCAGCATCTTCTTCTCTTTAGCAACCACGAGGGACTCGGCCAGTCGGCTGCTGGCCGCAGCGCACTCGGTGGACTTCTTGTAGTCTCCGGCTATGGTGATGATCCCCTTTGAACTCGGCATCTTCATCTTGAGGTAGGCGTAGTGGGGCACAACCATGAACTTGGCCAGGGCAGGTCGGCCAAGCAAGGCGTGGTAAGGGCTCTCTAGATCCACTACTTCAAACCAGATCGCTTCTCAGCGAAAGTGATCCTTGTCTCCGAAGAGAACATCCATCTTGATCTTGCCGATTGGGGAACAGGACAAGCCGGGTACGATGCCATGGAACACAGTCCGGCTTGGCATGAGTTGCTTCGCCTTGATGTTCAACTTCTCCATGGTGTCGCGGTACAGTATGTTGATGCTGCTTCCACCATCAATCAGCACACGGGAGAAACGGACAGCTCTCCTTTCTGTCGCGAGGGTGGCGTCCAACACCAATGCATAAGAGCCGGGAGACGGCATCACCTCTGGGTGATCGGCCCGGCTCCAGCTGATAGGCTTCTCAGACCAATGCATGAACTCGGGGTTGCTAGAGGCGACCGCGTTGACTTCTTGGTGCTGTCGGCGCCGACTGCGCTTGTCTTCAATTTGGCTCGTGAAGACAACGTAGGCGGCGTGCTCATCTGGGAACTCATCTTGAATGGCTCCGACTGCTGGTCGAACAGCCGGCTGCTGAGGGGCTGGAGGCGGTGGGCCAGGAGGTGGAGGCGGCAGTAGCCCCTCGCCCTTGGAGATCCGCGTGAGCCAATGGCACTTCCGGGTCATGTGGTTGGACGGCTTCGCGCCGCTGTGGAACTTGCAGGGGGCATCAAGAGTTTGCTCGTAGGATAAGGCCGGCTGCCAAGCCGGCCTGCCGCCCTTCTTCTTGGGTGCGGGCCGCTCTTCGGGCTGTTCGTCTTCGACGGTGGCTACATGCCGACTAGTGGAAGGCGGCATAGGGGCCTTGCGCTTGTGGTCACTCTGGTAGGGGCGTCGGTTGGAGTCACCAGCCGGCGTCTTGGGAGCCGGAGCGAGCACCTTTCCAGAGGCGTCCACCCAGAGCTCGGTCTTCATTGAGGAGTCGGCCGTGGCGTACTTGTCTGCTATGATCAGCAGCTCGTCGAGGGTAGTCGGCTTGTCGCAGAGGAGTCGGTGCTTGAGGAGGGTGCCCTCTCGGCACCCAGCGGTGAAGTACTCTATGGCTTGAACCTCGTGCACCCCCTCGCAGGAGTTGCGGAGCTCGGCCCAATGCGTGAGGTAGTCGCGAGTCGATTCGCTGGGCCCTTGGATGCATAAGGAGAGCTGGCGGGGCATGAGAGGCCGCTTGTATGTGCTGCTGAAGTTGCGGATGAAGACTTCCGTGAAGTCTAGCCAGCTGTTAACGCTGTAGGGCTTGAGGCTGTTCAGCCAGGTGCGTGCCGTGCCTTGAAGCATGAGAGGGACGTACTTCACGGCAACGCGCCTGTTGCCGTTTGCTATGCTGACTGCGGTAGAGTAGTCGATCAACCAATCTTCCGGCTTCACGAAGCCGTTGTATTTTGGCGTGTCTCTTGGGAGTGAGAACCCTTTGGGGAAGGGCTCGTCGCGGATGCTGAAGGAAATATGCCCTAGAGGCAATAATAAAGTTATTATTTATTTCCTTATATCATGATAAATGTTTATTATTCATGCTAGAATTGTATTAACCGGAAACATGATACATGTGTGAATACATAGACAAACAGAGTGTCACTAGTATGCCTCTACTTGACTAGCTTGTTGATCAAAGATGGCTATGTTTCCTAGCCATAGACATGAGTTGTCATTTGATTAACGGGATCACATCATTAGGAGAATGATGTGATTGACTTGACCCATTCCGTTAGCTTAGCACTCGATCGTTTAGTATGTTGCTATTGCTTTCTTCATGACTTATACATGTTCCTATGACTATGAGATTATGCAACTCCCGTTTACCGGAGGAACACTTTGTGTGCGACCAAACGTCACAACGTAACTGGGTGATTATAAAGGTGCTCTACAGGTGTCTCCAAAGGTACTTGTTGGGTTGGCGTATTTCGAGATTAGCATTTGTCACTCCGATTGTCGGAGAGGTATCTCTGGGCCCACTCAGTAATACACATCACTATAAGCCTTGCAAGCATTGTAACTAATGAGTTAGTTGCGGGATGATGTATTACGGAACGAGTAAAGAGACTTGCCGGTAATGAGATTGAACTAGGTATCGAGATACCGACGATCGAATCTCGGGCAAGTAACATACCGATGACAAAGGGAACAACGTATGTTGTTATGCGGTCTGACCGATAAAGATCTTCGTAGAATATGTGGGAACCAATATGAGCATCCAGGTACCGCTATTGGTTATTGACCGGAGAGGTGTCTCGGTCATGTCTACATAGTTCTCGAACCCGTAGGGTCCGCATGCTTAACGTTACGATGACAGTTATATTATGAGTTTATATGTTTTGATGTACCGAAGGTTGTTCGGAGTCCCGGATGTGATCACGGACATGACGAGGAGCCTCGAAATGGTCGAGACATAAAGATTGATATATTGGAAGCCTATGTTTGGATATCGGAAGTGTTCCGGGTGAAATCGGGATTTTTCCGGGGTACCGGGAGGTTACCGGAACCCCCCGGTAACTTAATGGGCCTTAGTGGGCCTAGGTGGAAGAGAGGAGAGGAGGCCAGGGCAGGGCCGCACGCCCCTCCCCCCCAGTCCGAATAGGAAAAGGAGAGGGGGGCGCCCCCCCCCCCGTTTC
>NC_057808.1:133747679-133892642 GCF_018294505.1 Triticum aestivum
TCCTAGTCCAACATGGAAAAGGGGGGAGTCCTACTCACCCCCCTTGCTCCTTTATATACGGGGGCAGGGGGGCACCTCTAGACACACAATTGATCAACGATCTCTTAGCCGTGTGCGGTGCCCCCCTCCACCATATTACACCTCGATAATATCGTAGCGGTGCTTAGGCGAAGCCCTGCGTCGGTAGAACATCATCATTGTCACCACGCCGTCGTGCTGACGAAACTCTCCCTCAACACTCGGCTGGATCAGAGTTCGAGGGACGTCATCGAGCTGAACGTGTGCTGAACTCGGAGGTGCCGTACGTTCGGTACTTGATCGGTCGGATCGTGAAGACGTACGACTACATCATTCGCGTTGTGATAACGCTTCCGCTTTCGGTCTACGAGGGTACGTGGACAACACTCTCCCCTCTCGTTGCTATGCATCACCATGATCTTGCGTGTGCGTAGGAAATTTTTTGAAATTACTACGTTCCCCAACAGTGGCATCCGAGCCTGGTTTTATGCGTTGATGTTATATGCACGAGTAGAACACTAGTGAGTTGTGGGCGATATAAGTCATACTGCTTACCAGCATGTCATATTTTGGTTCAGCGGTATTGTGACATGAAGCGGCCCGGACCGACATTACGCGTACACTTACGCGAGACTGGTTTCACCGTTGCGACCACTCGTTGCTTAAAGGTGACTGGCGGGTGTCTGTCTCTCTCACGTTAGTTGAACCGAGTGTGGCTACGCCCGGTCCTTGCGAACGTTAAAACAACACCAACTTGACAAACTATCGTTGTGGTTTTGATGCGTAGGTAAGAACGGTTCTTGCTAAGCCCGTAGCAGCCACGTAAAACTTGCAACAACAAAGTAGAGGACGTCTAACTTGTTTTTGCAGGGCATGTTGTGATGTGATATGGTCAAGACATGATGCTATATTTTATTGTATGAGATGATCATGTTTTGTAACCGAGTTATCGGCAACTGGCAGGAGCCTCGCTTTATTGTATGCAATGCAATCGCCATGTAATTGTTTTACTTTATCACTAAGCGGTAGCGATAGTCGTAAAAGCAATAGTTGGCGAGACGACAACGATGCTACAATGGAGATCAAGGTGTCGCGCCGGTGACGATGGTGATCATGACGGTGCTTCGGAGATGGAGATCACAAGCACAAGATGATGATGGCCACATCATATCACTTATATTGATTGCATGTGATGTTTATCTTTTATGCATCTTATCTTGCTTTGATTGACGATAGCATTATAAGATGATCTCTCACTAAAATTTCAAGATAAAAGTGTTCTCCCTGAGTATGCACCGTTGCCAAAGTTCGTCATGCCCAGACACCACGTGATGATCGGGTGTGATAAGCTCTATGTCCATCTACAATGGGTGCAAGCCAGTTTTGCACACGCAGAATACTCAGGTTAAAATTGACGAGCCTAGCATATGCAGATATGGCCTCGGAACACTGAGACCGAAAGGTCGAGCGTGAATCATATAGTAGATATGATCAACATAGTGATGTTCACCATTGAAAACTACTCCATTTCACGTGATGATCGGTTATGGTTTAGTTGATATGGATCACGTGATCACTTAGAGGATTAGAGGGATGTCTATCTAAGTGGGAGTTCTTAAGTAATTTGATTAATTGAACTTAAATTTATCATGAACTTAGTCCTAATAGTATTTTGCAAATTATGTTGTAGACCAGTAGCTCGCGTTGTTGCTTCCCTATGTTTATTTTGATATGTTCCTAGAGAAAAATTATGTTGAAAGATGTTAGTAGCAATGATGTGGATTGGATCCATGATCTGAGGATTATCCTCATTGCTGCACAGAAGAATTATGTCCTTGATGCACCGCTAGGTGACATACCTATTGCAGGAGCAGATGCAGACGTTATGAACATTTGGCTAGCTCAATATGATGACTACTTGATAGTTTAGTGCACCATGCTTAACGGCTTAGAATCGGGACTTCAAAAACGTTTTGAACGTCATGGACCATATGAGATGTTCCAGGAGTTGAAGTTAATATTTCAAGCAAATACCCAAGTTGAGAGATATGAAGTCTCCAACAAGTTCTATAGCTAAAAGATGGAGGAGAATAGCTCAAGCAGTGAGCATGTGCTCAGATTGTCTGGGTACTACAATCGCTTGAATCAAGTGGGAGTTAATCTTCCAGATAAAATAGTGATTGACAGAATTCTCTAGTCACCATCACCAAGTTAGTAGAACTTCGTGATGAACTATAGTATGCAAGGGATGACGAAGGTAATTCCCGAGCTCTTCGTGATGCTGAAATCAACGAAGGTAGAAATCAAGAAAAACATCAAGTGTTGATGGTTGACGAGACCACTAGTTTCAAGAAAAGGGCAAAGGGAAGAAGGGGAACTTCAAGAAGAACGGCAAGCAAGTTACTACTCAAGTGAAGAAGCCTAAGTCTTGTCCTAAGCCTGAGACTAACTGCTTCTACTGCAAAGGGACTGGTCACTGGAAGCGGAACTACCCCAAGTATTTGGTGGATAAGAAGGATGGCAAAGTAAACAAAGGTATGTTGGATATACATGTTATTGATGTGTACTTTACTAGTGTTTATAGCAACCCCTCAGCATTTGATACTGGTTCAGTTGCTAAGAGTAGTAACTCGAAACGGGAGATGCAGAATAAACAGAGACTAGTAAAAAGCGAGGTGACGATGTGTTGGAAGTAGTTCGAAGATTGATATGATCATCATTGCACACTCCCTATACTTTCGGGATTAGTGTTGAAACTAAATAAGTGTTATTTGGTGTTTGCGTTGAGCATGAATATGATTTGATCATGTTTGTTGCAATACGTTTATTCATTTAAATTAGAGAATAATTGTTGTTCTATTTACATGAATAAAACCTTCTATGGTCATACACCCAATAAAATGGTTTGTTGGATCTCGATCGTAGTGATACACATATTCATAATAATGAAGCCAAAAGATGCAAAGTTAATAATAATAGTGCAACTTATTTGTGGCACTGCCGTTTAGGTCATATTGGTGAAAAGCGCATGAAGAAACTCCATACTGATGAGATTTTGGAATCGCTTGATTATGAATCACTTGATGCTTGCGAACTGTGCCTCATGGGCAAGATGACTAAAACGCCTTTCTCCGGAACTATGGAGAGAGAAACAGATTTGTTGGAAATCATACATACAGATGTATGTGGTCCGATGAATATTGTGGCTCGTAGCAGGTATCATGATTTTCTGACCTTCATAGATGATTTGAGCAGATATGGGTATATCTACTTAATGAAACAGAAGTCTGAAACATTTGAAAAGTTCATATAATTTCAGAGTGAAGTGGAAAATCATCGTAACAAGAAAATAAAGTTTCTACGATCTGATCGTGGAGAAGAGTATTTGAGTTACGAGTTTGGCCTTCAGTAAAAACAATATGAAATAGTTTCACTACTCACGCCACCTGGAACACCACAGTGTAATGGTGTGTCCGAACATCGTAACCGTACTTTATTAGATATGGTGCAATATGTGATGTCTCTTACCGATCTACCACTATCGTTTTGGGGTTATGCATTAGAGACAGCTACATTCACGTTAAATAAGGTACCATCTAAATCCGTTGAGAAGACATCTTATGAACTGTGGTTTGGCAAGAAACCAAAGTTGTCATTTCTTAAAAGTTTAGGGTTGCAATGCTTATGTGAAAAAGTTTCATCCTAATAAGCTCAAACCCAAATCGGAGAAATGTGTCTTCATAGGATACCCAAAGGAGACAGTTGGGTACACCTTCTATCACAGATCTGAAGGCAAGACATTCGTTGCTAAGAATGGATCCTTTCTAGAGAAGGAGTTTCTCTCGAAAGAAGTGAGTGGGAGGAAAGTAGAACTTGATGAGGTAACTGTACCTGCTCCCTTATTGGAAAGTAGATCATCGCAGAAACCAGTTTCTATGACACCTACACCAATTAGTGAGGAAGTTAATGATAATGATCATGAAACTTCAGATCAAGTTATTACTGAACCTCGTAGGTCAACCAGATTAAGATCCGCACCAGAGTGGTACGGTAATCCTGTTCTGGAGGTTATGTTACTAGACCATGACGAACCTACGAACTATGAAGAAGCGATGGTGAGCCCAGATTCCGCAAAATGGCTTGAGGCCATGAAATCTGAGATGGGATCCATGTATGAGAAGAAAGTATGGACTTTGATTGACTTGCCCAATGATCGGCGAGCCATAAAAAAATAAATGGATCTTCAAGAGGAAGACGGACGCTGATAGTGGTGTTACTATCTACAAAGCTAGACTTGTCGGAAAAAAGGTTTTTGACAAAGTTCAAAGTGTTGAATACGATGAGATTTTCTCACTCGCAGCGATGCTTAAGTCTGTCCGAATCATGTTAGCAATTGCCGCATTTTATGAAATCTGGCAAATGGATAAACACAACTACATTCCTTAATGGATTCATTAAAGAAGAGTTGTATATGATGCAACCAGAAGGTTTTGTCAATCCTAAAGGTGTTAACAAAATATGCAAACTCCAGCGATCCATCTATGGACTGGTGCAAGCATCTCAGAGTTGGAATATACGCTTTGGTAAGTTGATCAAAGCATATAGTTTTATACAGACTTGCGGTGAAGCCTGTATTTACAAGAAAGTGAGTGGGAGCACTAGAACATTTCTGATAAGTATATGTGAATGACATATTGTTGATCGGAAATAATGTAGAATTATTCTGCAAAGCATAAAGGAGTGTTTGAAAGGAGTTTTTCAAAGAAAGACCTCGATGAAGCTGCTTACATATTGAGCATCAAGATCTATAGAGATAAATCAAGACGCTTGATAAGTTTTTTCAATGAGTACATACCTTAACAAGATTTTGAAGTAGTTCAAAATAGAACAGTCAAAGAAAGAGTTCTTGCCTGTGTTACAAGGTATGAAATTGAGTAAGACTCAAAGCCCGACCACGGCAGAAGATAGAAAGAGAATGAGAGTCATTCCCTATGCCTTGGCCATAGGTTCTATAAAGTATGCCATGCTGTGTACCAGATCTATTGTATACCCTACACTGATTTTGGCAAGGGAGTACAATAGTGATCTAGGAGTAGATCACTGGACAGCGGTCAAAATTATCCTTAGTGGAATAAGGATATGTTTCTCGATTATGGAAGTGACAAAAGGTTCGTCGTAAAGGGTTACGTCGATGCAAGTTTTGACACTAATCTAGATGACTCTAAGTCTCGGTCTAGATACATATTGAAAGTGGGAGCAATTAGCTAGAGTAGCCCCGTGCAGAGCATTGTAGACATAGAAATTTGCAAAATACTTACGGATCTGAATGTGACAGACCCGTTGACTAAAATTATCTCACAATCAAAACATGATCACACCTCAGTACTCTTTGGGTGTTAATCACATAGCGATGTGAACTAGATTACTGACTCTAGTAAACCCTTTGGGTGTTGGTCACATGACGATGTGAACTATGGGTGTTAATCACATGGTGATGTGAACTATTGATGTTAAATCACATGGCGATGTGATGGGTGTTAATCAGATGGTGATGTGAACTATTGATGTTAAATCACATGGCGATGTGAACTAGACTATTGACTCTAGTGCAAGTGGGAGACTGAAGGAAATATGCCCTAGAGGCAATAATAAAGTATTATTTAATTCCTTATATCATGATAAATGTTTATTATTCATGCTAGAATTGTATTAACCGGAAACATAATACATGTGTGAATACATAGACAAACAGAGTGTCACTAGTATGCCTCTACTTGACTAGCTCGTTAATCAAAGATGGTTATGTTTCCTAGTCATAGACATGAGTTGTCATTTGATTAACGGGATCACCTCATTAGGAGAATGACGTGATTGACTGACCCATTCCGTTAGCTTAGCAATCGATCGTTTAGTATGTTGCTATTGCTTTCTTCATGACTTATACATGTTCCTATGACTATGAGATTATGCAACTCCCGTTTACCGGAGGAACACTTTGTGTGCTACCAAACGTCACAACGTAACTGGGTGATTATAAAGGTGCTCTACATGTGGCTCCAAAGGTACTTGTTGGGTTGGCGTATTTTGAGATTAGGATTTGTCACTCCGATTGTCGGAGAGGTATCTCTGGACCCACTCAGTAATACACATCACTATAAGCCTTGCAAGCATTGTAACTAATGAGTTAGTTGCGGGATGATGTATTACGGAACGAGTAAAGAGACTTGCCGGTAACAAGATTGAACTAGGTATCGAGATACCGACGATCGAATCTTGGGCAAGTAACATACCGATGACAAAGGGAACAACGTATGTTGTTATGCGTCTGACCGATCAAGATCTTCGTAGAATATGTGGGAACCAATATGAGCATCCAGGTTCCGCTATTCGTTATTGACCGGAGAGGTGTCTCGGTCATGTCTACATAGTTCTCGAACCCATAGGGTCCGCACGCTTAACGTTACGATGACAGTTATATTATGAGTTTATATGTTTTGATGTACCGAAGGTTGTTTGGAGTCCCGGATCTGATCACGAACATGACGAGGAGTCTCGAAATTGTCGAGACGTAAAGATTGATATATTGGAAGCCTATGTTTGGATATCGGAAGTGTTCCGGGTGAAATCGGGATTTTTTCGGAGTACGGGGAGGTTACCGGAACCCCCCGATAACTTAATGGGCCTTAGTGGGCCTAGGTGGAAGAGAGGAGAGGAGGCCAGGACAGGGCCGCACGCCCCTCCCGCCAGTCCGAATAGGACAAGGAGAGGGGGGCGGCGCCCCCCCTTTCCTTCCTCCCCTCCACCTCTTCCCCCCCTCTCTCCTAGTCCAACATGGAAAAGGGGGGGAGTCCTACTCCCGGTAGGAGTAGGACTCCTCCTGGCGCGCCTCTCCCCTTGGCCGGCCGAACCCCCATTGCTCCTTTATATACGGGGGCAGGGGGCACCTCTAGACACACAATTGATCAACGATCTCTTAGCCGTGTGCGGTGCCCCCGTCCACCATATTACACCTCGATAATATCGTAGCGGTGCTTAGGCGAAGCTCTGCGTCGGTAGAACATCATCATTGTCATCATGCCATCGTGCTGACGAAACTCTCCCTCAACACTCGGCTGGATCAGAGTTCTAGGGATGTCAGGGAGCTGAACGTGTGCTGAACTCGGAGGTGCCGTACGTTCGGTACTTGATCGGTCGGATCGTGAAGACGTACGACTACATCAACCGCGTTGTGTTAACGCTTCCGCTTTCGGTCTACGAGGGTACGTGGACAACACTCTCCCCTCTCGTTGCTATGCATCACCATGATCTTGCGTGTGCGTAGGAAATTTTTTGAAATTACTACGTTCCCCAACAGATGCGGGGGCCAAAGCAAGGCGAGCCGACATCATCTTCTTCTTCTAGCGCCAGGGATCGCGCTAGGCGGTCGATCCGGTGGTGGGCATCATTCTCGCCGACTCCTTCGCGGCGGCCTAGTCGGCCGCCGAGAGTCGGATGCGTGACAGGCGGTGGGGTGGGATATCTCTCCCCACGAGGCGGGGGGGAGGCGGATTGCCTTGTCGTTCCACCGCTCGGGGGCGGCCTACTGCGTCGCGCTCAATGGTGACTCGAGTCCGACTGCAGCTAGCAGCCGGCTCCTTGTCTTTTCTTGCGTGGGCGCCGCTTGCAGTCGGCGTCCGGGATGTCGCGGCGTGCTCTCGGCGTGGGGGAGGACTTTTAGCGCGGGTGCCGGCTTCATGCCGTTCTGCGGCCGCGTCGATCAGCTGCTGGATGCGTCTAGTCATGTAGGGGAGCTCATCAGCCCCTAGCCCGTTCAGCTCGTCTACGGCCGCCTGAGCGGCACGCAGGTTCTCGAGTGGAGTGGCGTAGACTGGGCGGTCTGCTCCCAGCATGCTGGCGATGGCCGCGCCGCACTTCTTGACGAGGTCGGCTCGGCTCGGCCCGCCAGGAGGCGGCGTACCAAAGGCGGCGCGGTCGACTTCGCGCTGGTGAGCCTCAGTGAGGCGTCTCATGGATGCTATCTTCTGGCCCTCCGCGATGAGGGCGAGGCGGCGTGCCTCCAGACTCTCGGCGTCGGCGTCGGCCGGGATGGGGATGGACAAGTCGTGCAGCACCGCTTGTAGGGCGTCGTGGGTGTTCTCGCCCGAGACGGCGCCGTGGCTGATGACCAGCACCTCAGTGACAGCGCTGCTGCCACTGTCGGCTCGAGGGAGAGGGTCGTCGACGATCACCATGTTGGTGGGGAAGGCGTCAAGCGATGCCGTCTTGGAGTCGACAAGCATCGGGTCGGTGGAGTCGACCGACTCCAAGTCCACAGCAAGCTCGCTGGAGACGTGAAGCTGGTCGAGGAGGCTGACGAGGCGGCTCTCGGGGCAGTCTGTGCCCGCGTCGGACGCAGGCTCATCGGAGATACGAGCCTCGCCAAGAAGATCGGCGAGGCAGCTCGCCGTGCAGGCATCGTTGACGCCTTGCAGCGCGTCAGGGCAAGCGCCATCAGGCGTAGCGGGCTGGCTAAGCTCACGGGGGAGGAAAAGGGTTCCCGTCGAGAATAGGTCTCCGGACGACAGTGCACCTGGCCCTACGGTGGGCGCCAAATGTCGGGTGGTAGGTGCGACATATGCCAACGGGTGGCTTATCATTGCGGGAGCCAGTAAGACATCGCCGGTGCCTGGAAACGGGATAAGGCGAAGACATGCACGCCGGCGAATCTTACCCAGGTTCGGGGCTCTCCGTGGAGATAACACCCCTAGTCCTACTCTGCGGGGTCTCCGCATGATCACTAGATCAACATAAGTAGCTACAAGTGCTCCTTGAGCTATTTGGCTAGAGGAGGAAGAAAGGCAAGGCTAGCTCTCCTCTTCCCTCTACGTTGTGGCTAAAACTATCTTAGAGATCAACCCTTGCATGGGTGCCCTGGGGGTTTATATAGGCCTACCCCCCAGGGATACAATGGTAATCCGACTGGGTGCGGGTCCTAGCCGTCGGTGTCTGTGCTCGCCGGCTTCTCCGCCGGCTGTTGGAGCCCGCCAACTGGTGGGTCCCGCCGGCTGCCGGCCTCTTGGTCGACAGGCCAGCCCCACCGCCTGGGGGCCTTGTCGGCGGCTGGTTACTGATGCCTCGCCCCTGATGATGAGGGCTTTGTCGAGGTAAGCGTGGCTATAGTGCCGCAGCCTGGCGGGCTCTCACTGTAGCCTCACCTTGTCTTGTCTCCTTAATGATGCACATACTTCGAGGGAGGGAGGTAGCCGGCTATTGGAAGTCGGCTACGCCTCAGGCCGACTAGGGGAGGCCTGGCCGCCTTCGAACGTCTCTCTGGCTGAATGGGCCCGCCGCCCGCGGGCCGTACTGGCGCCTGTCGTGGGTGACATCGCGGTCAACATGGCAACAGTGCCGCGCCGGACGGGGGATGGCTGACCCGTATGGCGCACTGTGGCCATGCATGCTCCGGGATTCGGGGGTGGCATGCTGTACTGTGGCCACGCCCCGTCTCATCACCGTTATGTGGGTGCAGCCCTGGTGGGTGCAGTCTTGGCCGGCTTCCGAGAGTCGGTCTTCTTGTGGCCGGCTTCTGGGAGTCGATCTACTTATGGCCGGCTTCTGGGAGTCGGTCTTCTCATGGCCGGCTTCCGGGAGTCGGTCTTCTTGTGGCCGGCTTCTGGGAGTCTGTCTACTTATGGCCGTCTTCTGGGAGTCAGTCTTCTCATGGCCGGCTTCTGGGAGTCGGCCACCTTATGGTTATCTTCGGGGAGGTTCTCGAGGTCGGGTCGCCTTCCGGTAGTCGGCCTGTGAGATAGCCGACCAGGGGAGGGCGGCCCAGTGTTTTGGATGCTTGAAGGCCCAATCAGCCTGATAATTTTTCAAAGAGCCATGGGGAGTCGGTTAGGCTACCCGTGGCCCTTTACTCCGACACTTGGGGGTTTATATAGGCCTACCCCCAGGGGTACAATGGTAATCCGGCTGGATGCGGGTCCAGGCCGTCGGTGTCTGTATCCGCCAGCTTCTCCGCCGGCCGCTGGGGCCCGCCGACTGGTGGGTCCCGCTAGCTGTCGGCCTCTTGGCCGACAGGCCGGCCCCACTGCCTGGGGGTCTTGTCGGCGACTAGTCACTGTAGCCTCGCCCTTGATGACGAGGGCTTTGCCGGGGTAAGCATTGTTGGAAATATGCCCTAGAGGCAATAATAAATAGGTTATTATTATATTTCCTTGTTCATGATAATCGTTTATTATCCATGCTAGAATTGTATTGATAGGAAACTCAGATACATGTGTGGATACATAGACAACACCATGTCCCTAGTAAGCCTCTAGGAGACTAGCTCGTTGATCAAAAGATGGTTACGGTTTCCTGACCATGGACATTGGATGTCGTTGATAACGGGATCACATCATTAGGAGAATGATTTGATGGACAAGACCCAATCCTAAGCCTAGCACAAGATCGTGTAGTTCGTTTGCTCAGAGCTTTTCTAATGTCAAGTATCACTTCCTTAGACCATGAGATTGTGCAACTCCCGGATACCGTAGGAATGCTTTGGGTGTACCAAACGTCACAACGTAACTGGGTGGCTATAAAGGTGCACTACGGGTATCTCCGAAAGTGTCTGTTTGGTTGGCACGAATCGAGACTGGGATTTGTCACTCCGTGTAAACGGAGAGGTATCTCTGGGCCCACTCGGTAGGACATCATCATAATGTGCACAGTGTGACCAAGGAGTTGATCACGGGATGATGTGAGTTACGGAACGAGTAAAGAGACTTGCCGGTAACGAGATTGAACAAGGTATAGGGATACCGACGATCGAATCTCGGGCAAGTAACATACCGTTAGACAAAGGGAATTGAATACGGGATTGATTGAATCCCCGACATCGTGGTTCATCCGATGAGATCATCGTGGAACATGTGGGAGCCAACATGGGTATCCAGATCCCGCTGTTGGTTATTGACCGGAGAACGTCTCGGTCATGTCTGCATGGTTCCCGAACCCGTAGGGTCTACACGCTTAAGGTTCGATGACGCTAGGGTTATAGGGAAAGCATGTACGTGGTTACCGAATGTTGTTCGGAGTCCCGGATGAGATCCCGGACGTCACGAGGAGTTCCGGAATGGTCCGGAGGTAAAGATTTATATATGGGAAGTCCTGTTTTGGTCACCGGAAAAGTTTCGGGTGAAATCGGTAATGTATCGGGACCACCGGGAGGGTCCCGGGGGTCCACCAAGTGGGGCCACCAGCCCCAGAAGGCTGCGTGGGCCAAGTGTGGGAGGGGACCAGCCCCAGGTGGGCTGGTGCGCCCCCCCACCAAGGCCCAAGGCGCATGGGGGAGTGGGAGGGGGCAAACCCTAGGTCCAGATGGGCCTTAGGGCCCATCTAGTGGGGCGCCTCCCCCTCTCCTCCCCTTGGCCGCCCCCTTGATGGGATCTAGGGCTGGCTGCCTCCTCTTGGGGGTGGAAACCCTAAGGGGGGCGCAGCCCCCTTCCCCCCTATATATACTTGAGGTTTGGGCTGCCATACACACACGAGAAAGTCTCCTTTTGGTGCTGCCCTACCCCTCTCCCTCCTCCTCTCCCGCGGTGCTTGGCGAAGCCCTGCGGGATTGCCACGCTCCTCCACCACCACCATGCCGTCGTGTTGCTGCTGGATGGAGTCTTCCCCAACCTCTCCCTCTCTCCTTGCTGGATCAAGGCGTGGGAGACGTCACCGGGCTGCACGTGTGTTGAACGCGGAGGCACCGTTCTTTCGGTGCTTAGATCGGAATCAACCGCGATCTGAATCGCTACGAGTATGACTCCCTCATCCGCGTTCTTGCAACGCTTCCGCATCGCGATCTACAAGGGTATGTAGATTCACTCCCCTTCCCCTCGTTGCTAGATTACTCCATAGATTGATCTTGGTGATGCGTAGAAAATTTTGAATTTCTGCTACGTTACCCAACAGTGGTATCAGAGCTAGGTCTATGCGTAGTTTCTATGCACGAGTAGAACACAAAGAAGTTGTGGGCGTCGATGTTGTCAATTCTTCTTGCCGCTACTAGTCTTATCTTGTTTCGGCGGCATTGTGGGATGAAGCGGCCCGGACCGACCTTACACGTACGCTTACGTGAGACAGGTTCCACCGACTGACATGCACTAGTTGCATAAGGTGGCTAGCGGGTGTCTGTCTCTCCCACTTTAGTCGGAACGGATTCGATGAAAAGGGTCCTTATGAAGGGTAAATAGAAATTGGCATATCACGTTGTGGTCTTACGTAGGTAAGAAACGTTCTTGCTAGAAACCTATACAAACCACGTAAAAACTTGCAACAACAATTAGAGGACGTCTAACTTGTTTTTGCAGCAAGTGCTATGTGATGTGATATGGCCAGAAGATATGATGAATGATATATGTGATGTATGAGATTGATCATATTCTTGTAATAGGGATCACGACTTGCATGTCGATGAGTATGACAACCGGCAGGAGCCATAGGAGTTGTCTTTATTTTTTGTATGACCTGCGTGTCATTGAATAATGCCATGTAAGTTACTTTACTTTATTGCTAAGCGCGTTAGCCATAGAAGTAGAAGTAACAGTTGGCGTGACAACTTCAAGAAGACACAATGATGGAGATCATGATGATGGAGATCATGGTGTCATGCCGGTGACAAAGATGATCATGGTGCCCCGAAGATGGAGATCAAAGGAGCAAAATGATATTGGCCATATCATGTCACTATTTGATTGCATGTGATGTTTATCATGTTATGCATCTTATTTGCTTAGAACGACGGTAGTAAGTAAGATGATCCCTCACTAAAATTTCAAGAAAGTGTTCACCCTAACTGTGCACCGTTGCGAAGGTTCGTCGTTTCGAAGCACCACGTGATGATCGGGTGTGATAGATTCTTACGTTCGAATACAACGGGTGTTGACGAGCCTAGCATGTACAGACATGGCCTCGGCACACACGCAATACACTTAGGTTGACTTGACGAGCCTAGCATGTACAGACATGGCCTCGGAACACAAGAGACCGAAAGGTCGAACATGAGTCGTATAGCAGATACGATCAACATGGAGATGTTCACCGATGATGACTAGTCCGTCTCACGTGATGATCGGACACGGCCTAGTTTGACTCGGATCATGTATCACTTAGATGACTAGAGGGATGTCTATCTGAGTGGGAGTTCATTAATCAGACGAACTTCATTATCATGAACATAGTCAAAAGGTCTTTGCGAATTATGTCTTGCGCTTTAAGTTCTACTGGTTTAGATATGTTCCTAGAGAAAATTTAGTTGAAAGTTGGTAGTAGCAATTATGCGGACTGGGTCCGTAAACTGAGGATTGTCCTCATTACTACACAGAAGGCTTATGTCCTTAATGCACCGCTCGGTGTGCTGAACCTCAGCGTCGTCTGTAGATGTTACGAAACATCTGACATACACGTTTTGATAACTACGTGATAGTTCAGTGCGGTTTAGAATTGTGGCACCAAAGACGTTCTTGAAACGTCGCAGAACATGTGAGATGTTCCGAAGACTGAAATTGGGATTTCAGACTAGTGCCCACGTCAAGAGGTATGAGACCTCTGACAAGTTTCCTAAGCCTGCAAACTAAGGGAGAAAAGCTCAATCGTTGAGCGTGTGCTCAGATTGTCTGAGTGCCACAGTCGCTTGAATCGAGTGGGAGTTATTCTTCCAGATGAGATAGTGATAGTTCTCCATAGTCACTGCCACCAAGCTAGTAGAGCTTCGTGATGAACTATAACATATCAAGGATAGTTATGATGATCCTTGAGCTATTCGCGATGTTTGACACCGCGAGAGTAGAAATCAAGAAGGAGCATCAATTGTTGATGGTTAGTAGAACCGCTAGTTTAAGAAGGGCAAGGGCAAAAGGGATACTTCATGAAACAGCAAGTCGTTTGCTGCTCTAGTGAAGAATCCCAAGGTTGAACCCAAACCCGAGACTAAGTGCTTCTGTAATAAGAGGAACGGTCACTGAAGCAGTACTACCCTAGATACTTGGTAGATGAGAAGACAGGCAAGGTCGACAGAAGTATATTGGATATACGTCATATGAATGTGTACTTTACTAGTACTCCCAGCAGCACCAGGGTATTAGATACCGGTTCGGTTGCTAAGTGTTAGTAACTCGAAATAAAAGCTGCGGAATAAACGGAGACTAGCTAAAGGTGAGATGACGATATGTGTTGGAAGTGTTTCCAAGGTTGATGTGATCAAGCATCGCATGCTCCCTCTACTATCGAGATTTGGTGTTTGCGTTGAGCATGATTGGATTATGTTTATCGCAATATGGTTATTCATTTAAGGAGAATAATGGTTACTCTGTTTATTTGAATAATACCTTCAATGGTCTTGCACCTAAAATGAATCTCGATCGTAGTGATACACATGTTCATGCCAAAAAGGATATATGATAGTAATGATAGTACCACATACTTGTGGCACTGCCACTTGAGTCATATTGGTATAGAACGCATGAGGAAGCTCCATGTGGATGGATCTTTGGACTCACTCATTTTTGAAAAGATTGAGACATGCGAACCATGTCTATTGGTATATATGCATGAAGAAACTCCATGCAGATGGATCATTTAGACTCACTTGATTATGAATCACTTGAGACATGCAAATCATACCACATGGGCAAGATGACTGAAAGTCCTCGTTTTCAGTAAGATGGAACAAGAGAGCAACTTATTGGAAGTAATACATTTTGATGTATGTAGTCCAATGAGTGCTGAGGCATGCAGTGGATATCATTATGTTCTTACTTCACAGATGATTTGAGTAGATGCTGAGAATATTTACTTGATGAAACACAAGTCTGAATTATTGAAAGGTTCAAGTAATTTCAGAGTGAAGTTGAAGATCGTCGTGACAAGAGGATAAAATGTCTGTGATATGATCATAGAGATGAGTATCTGAGTTACGAGTTTGGCACACAATTAAGACATTGTGGAAAGTGTTTCACAATTAATACCGCCTGGAACACCATAGTGTGATGATGTGTCCGGACATCATAGCTGCACCCTATTGGATATGGTGCATACCATGATGTCTCTTATCGAATTACCACTATCGTTTATGGGCTAGGCATTAGAGACAACCGCATTCACTTTAAAAGGGGCACCACGCAATTCCGTTGAGACGACACCGTTTAGAGAAACCTAAGTTGTCTCTTAAAAGTTTGGGGCTGCGATGCTTATGTGAAAAAGTTTTAGGCTGATAAGCTCGAACCCAAAGCGGATAAATGCATCTTCATAGAATACCCAAGAATAGTTGGGTATACCTCCTATTTCAGATCTGGAAGCAAAGGTAATTGCTTCTAGAAACAGTTCCTTTCTCGAGGAAAAGTTTCTCTCGAAAGAATTGAGTGGGAGGATGGTGGAGACTTGATAAGGTTATTGAACCGTCACTTCAACTAGTGTGTAGCTGGGCACAGGAAGTTGTTCCTGTGGCACCTACACCAATTGAAGTGGAAGCTTATGATAGTGATCATGAAACTTCGGATCAAGTCACTACCAAACCTCGTAGGATGACGAGGATGCGTAATACTTCAGAGTAGTGCGTGATCCTGTCTGAGATATCATGTTGTTGGACAATACTGAACCTACGAGCTATGGAGAAGCGATGGTGGGCCCATATTCCGACAAATGGTTAAGAGCCATGAAATCCGAGATAAATGGATCTTTGAGAAGAAGACGGACGTGGACGGTAATGTTACCGTCTATGAAGCTCGACTTGTGGCAAAGAGTATTTCCACAAGTTCAAGGAGTTGACTACGATGAGATTTTCTCATCCGTAGCGGTGCTTAAGTCCGTCGGAATCATGTTAGCATTATCTGCATTTGTGAAATCTAGCAGATGGATGTCAAAACAAGTTTCCTTACCAGTTTTCGTAAGGAAAGGTTGTATGTGATACAATCAGAAAGGTTTTGTCGATCCTAAGGATGCTAAAAGGTATGCTAGCTCCAGCGATCCTTCTAAGGACTGGAGTAAGCATCTCGGAGTTGGAATGTACACTTTGATGAGATGATCAAAGATTTTGGATTTATACAAAGTTTATTAGAAACTTGTATTTACAATAAAGTGAGTGGGAGCGCTACAACATTTCTGATAAGTATATGTGAATGACATATTGTTGATCCGAAATGATGTAAAATTTCTGGAAAGCAGAAAGGGTTGTTTGAAAGGAGTTTTTCAAAGGAAGACCTGGATAAAGCTGCTTACACATTGGGCATCAAGATCTATAGAGATAGATCAAGACGCTTGATGATACTTTCAAAGAACGCACACCTTGACATGATTTTGAAAGAGTTCAAATAGATCAGCAAAGAAGGAGTTCTTGGCTGTGTTACAAGGTGTGAGTATTGAGTAAGACTCAAGACCTGACCACAGCAGAAGAAAGAGAAAGGACGAAGGTCGTCCCCTATGCTTCAGACATAGGCTCTACAGGATGCTATGCTGTGTACCGCACATGAAGTGTGCCTTGCCATGAGTTGGTCAAGGGGTACAATAGTGATCCGGGAATGGATCACATGACAGCGGTCAAACTTATCCTTAGTATCTACTGGACTAAGGAATTTTCTCGATTATGGAGGTGAAAAGGAGTTCGTCGTAAAGGGTTACGTCGATGCGAACTTTGACACTAATCCGGATGACTCTGAGTAGTAAACCGGATTCGTATAGTAGAGCAATTATTTGAAATGGCTCCAAATAGCGCGTGGTAGCATCCACAAAGATGACATAGATATTCGTAAAGCACACACGAATCTGAAAGGTTCAGACCCGTTGACTAATAACCTCTCTCACAAGCATAACATGATCAAACCAGAACTCATTGAGTGTTAATCACATAGAGATGTGAGCTAGATTGTTGACTCTAGTAAACTCTTGGGTGTTGGTCACATGGTGATGTGACCTGTCAGTGTTAATCACATGGTGATGTGAACTAGATTATTGACTCTAGTGCAAGTGGGAGACTGTTGGAAATATGCCCTAGAGGCAATAATAAATAGGTTATTATTATATTTCCTTGTTCATGATAATCGTTTATTATCCATGCTAGAATTGTATTGATAGGAAACTCAGATACATGTGTGGATACATAGACAACACCATGTCCCTAGTAAGCCTCTAGGAGACTAGCTCGTTGATCAAAAGATGGTTACGGTTTCCTGACCATGGACATTGGATGTCGTTGATAACGGGATCACATCATTAGGAGAATGATTTGATGGACAAGACCCAATCCTAAGCCTAGCACAAGATCGTGTAGTTCGTTTGCTCAGAGCTTTTCTAATGTCAAGTATCACTTCCTTAGACCATGAGATTGTGCAACTCCCGGATACCGTAGGAATTCTTTGGGTGTACCAAACGTCACAACGTAACTGGGTGGCTATAAAGGTGCACTACGGGTATCTCCGAAAGTGTCTGTTGGGTTGGCACGAATCGAGACTGGGATTTGTCACTCCGTGTAAACGGAGAGGTATCTCTGGGCCCACTCGGTAGGACATCATCATAATGTGCACAGTGTGACCAAGGAGTTGATCACGGGATGATGTGAGTTACGAAACGAGTAAAGAGACTTGCCGGTAACGAGATTGAACAAGGTATAGGGATACCGACGATCGAATCTCGGGCAAGTAACATACCGTTAGACAAAGGGAATTGAATACGGGATTGATTGAATCCCCGACATCGTGGTTCATCCGATGAGATCATCGTGGAACATGTGGGAGCCAACATGGGTATCCAGATCCCGCTGTTGGTTATTGACCGGAGAACGTCTCGGTCATGTCTGCATGGTTCCCGAACCCGTAGGGTCTACACGCTTAAGGTTCGATGACGCTAGGGTTATAGGGAAAGCATGTACGTGGTTACCGAATGTTGTTCGGAGTCCCGGATGAGATCCCGGACGTCACGAGGAGTTCCGGAATGGTCCGGAGGTAAAGATTTATATATGGGAAGTCCTGTTTTGGTCACCGGAAAAGTTTCGGGTGAAATCGGTAATGTACCGGGACCACCGGGAGGGTCCCGGGGGTCCACCAAGTGGGGCCACCAGCCCCAGAAGGCTGCGTGGGCCAAGTGTGGGAGGGGACCAGCCCCAGGTAGGCTGGTGCGCCCCCCCACCAAGGCCCAAGGCGCATGGGAGAGTGGGAGGGGGCAAACCCTAGGTCCAGATGGGCCTTAGGGCCCATCTAGTGGGGCGCCTCCCCCTCTCCTCCCCTTGGCCGCCCCCTTGATGGGATCTAGGGCTGGCTGCCTCCTCTTGGGGGTGGAAACCCTAAGGGGGGCGCAGCCCCCTTCCCCCCTATATATACTTGAGGTTTGGGCTGCCATACACACACGAGAAAGTCTCCTTTTGGTGCTGCCCTACCCCTCTCCCTCCTCCTCCTCTCCCGCGGTGCTTGGCGAAGCCCTGCGGGATTGCCACGCTCCTCCACCACCACCATGTCGTCGTGTTGCTGCTGGATGGAGTCTTCCCCAACCTCTCCCTCTCTCCTTGCTGGATCAAGGTGTGGGAGACGTCACCGGGCTGCACGTGTGTTGAACGCGGAGGCACCGTTCTTTCGGTGCTTAGATCGGAATCAACCGCGATCTGAATCGCTACGAGTACGACTCCCTCATCCGCGTTCTTGTAACGCTTCCGCATCGCGATCTACAAGGGTATGTAGATTCACTCCCCTTCCCCTCGTTGCTAGATTACTCCATAGATTGATCTTGGTGATGCGTAGAAAATTTTGAATTTCTGCTACGTTCCCCAACAGTGGCATCATGAGCTAGGTCTATGCGTAGTTTCTATGCACGAGTAGAACACAAAGAAGTTGTGGGCGTCGATGTTGTCAATTCTTCTTGCCGCTACTAGTCTTATCTTGTTTCGGCGGCATTGTGGGATGAAGCGGCCCGGACCGGCCACGCCCTGTCTCATCGCCGTTATGGGGGTGCAGACTTTGAGGGGGGATGCCTGGCCGCCTGCCAGGAGCTAGCCTTCTCATAGCTGGCTACTGGGAGTCGGCCCTTTTCGCGAGGGCCAGCATAGCCTTGCCGCCTTCCGGAAGCCGGCCGGTGGGCCAGCCGGCCATAGGAAGGCGGTCATGTGTCTTGGACGCTTGAGGGCTTGTTCTACCTAACAATTTTTGGAGAGCCAGGGGGAGCCGGCTAGGCTACCCGTGGTTATTTACTCCGACAGTAGTCCCTGAAGCTGGTTGGGCTTCGCGGCTGAAAGGAGGACGAGAAGCTCGACCAGCTTCCTATCTTGAAGAGCCAGCCGCTAGGAGCCGTCTTTGATCAGGTGAGACGTCTAGGTGAGGCTTTGAAGCTTGAAGGCGGGAACCAGCTGGCGCACATGCCAGGCTGCGGGCTGGCCGCTCGCCGCCTGCGCGCCACGTGGCATCCTTTGGCTGGAAGGGCCTGCCAGCCCACGCGCGCGACGGGACGTCGCCGCAGGCCGGGGCCCACCACTTCCGCGCTGCGGCCCATGGGTGGATCTTCTGTGGGCCGAACGGGCCATTTGTCTTCCAACGGCAGTTTCCGCACGCCGTTAGGGCGCAATAATCGCGAGACGTGGGGGAGTGAGCTCAGTTAATCCCACGTTCCCCCCTGTGCCTCGCCTCCTCGGCTTCGCCGTACGAGGCTATAAATAGGGGGAGTAGGAGGAGCGACAGATGCTCGCACGCTCGCCCTCGCTCCGCCACTTTCTTCTTCTTCCTCCTCTCCGTCGCTGCAGCTACTCGCCGCCGCGCCGCTCCTCCAGTCATCGCACTACCCCGCAGCTTCTCCGCCGCGGGGCTGCGCTTTTGCCGCCGCCATGCTTTCTCCATCGGCCTCTCGCCCTCATGTCGCGTGGCGGAGACTGGGACGGCTCCAACGTCCACGACAATCACATCGACTTCCTCCGCAAGACGCAGCGGTTGCCCGGCCGGGATTATGTGCGGGTCCGTCTGTTGGGGAACGTACTAATTTCAAAAATTTCCTACGCACACGCAAGATCATGGTGATGCATAGCAACGAGAGGGGAGAGTGTTGTCCACGTACCCTCGTAGACCGAAAGCGGAAGCATTATCACAACGCGGTTGATGTAGTCGTACGTCTTCACGATCCGACCGATCAAGTACCGAACGCACGGCACCTCCGAGTTCAGCACACGTTCAGCTCGATGACGTCCCTCGAACTCCGATCCAGCCGAGTGTTGAGGGAGAGTTTTGTCAGCACGACGGCGTGGTGACGATGATGATGTTCTAACGACGCAGGGCTTCGCCTAAGCTCCGCAACGATATTATCGAGGTGTAGTATGGTGTAGGGGGGCACCGCACACGGCTAAAATATCGTATATCAAGTGTGTCTAGAGGTGCCCCCCTGCCCCTGTATATAAAGGAGCAAGGGGGAGGCCGGCTGCCTTTGGGCGCGCCAAGGAGAGGGGGGGAGTCCTCCTCCTAGTAGGAGTAGGACTCCCCTTTCCTAGTCCAACTAGGAAGAGAGGGGGGAAGTAAAGAGAGGGAGAGGGAGAGGGAAAGAGGGGCCGCGCCCCCTTCCCCTAGTCCAATTAGGACTCCTCTTGGGAGGGGGCGCGCCACCTCCTGGCTGCTGCCCTCTCTCTCCCCTCAGGCCCACTAAGGCCCAATACTTCCCCGGGGGGTTCCGGTAACCCCTCCGGCACTCCGGTTTTATCCGAAACTTCTCCGGAACACTTCCGGTGTCCGAATATAGTCGTCCAATATATCGATCTTTACGTCTCGGCCATTTCGAGACTCCTCGTCATGTCCCCGTTCTCATCCGGGACTCCGAACTCCTTCGGTACATCAACATACATAAACTCATAATAAAACTGTCATCGTAATGTTAAGCGTGCGTACGGGTTCGAGAACTATGTAGACATGACCGAGACACCTCTCCGGTCAATAACCAATAGCGGAACCTGGATGCTCATATTGGTTCCCACATATTCTACGAAGATCTTTATCGGTCAGACCGCATAACAACATACGTTGTTCCCTTTGTCATCGGTATGTTACTTGCCCGAGATTCGATCGTCGGTATCTCAATACCTAGTTCAATCTCGTTACCGGCAAGTCTCTTTACTCGTTCCGTAATACATCATCCCACAACTAACTCATTAGTCACAATGCTTGCAAGGCTTATAGTGATGTGCATTACCGAGTGGGCCCAGAGATACCTCTCCGACAATCGGAGTGACAAATCCTAATCTCGAAATACGCCAACCCAACAAGTACCTTTGGAGCCACCTGTAGAGCACCTTTATAATCACCCAGTTACGTTGTGACGTTTGGTAGCACACGAAGTGTTCCTCCGGTAAACGGGAGTTGCATAATCTCATAGTCATAGGAACATGTATAAGTCATGAAGAAAGCAATAGCAACATACTAAACGATCGATTGCTAAGCTAACAGAATGGGTCAAGTCAATCACGTCATTCTCCTAATGAGGTGATCCCGTTAATCAAATGACAACTCATGTCTATGGCTAGGAAACATAACCATCTTTGATTAACGAGCTAGTCATGTAGAGGCATACTAGTGACACTCTGTTTGTCTATGTATTCACACATGTATTATGTTTCCGGTTAATACAATTCTAGCATGAATAATAAACATTTATCATGATATAAGGAAATAAATAATACTTTATTATTGCCTCTAGGGCATATTTCCTTCACCGTCTTGCGCCGGAGAAGGAGATCTCGCCGGCGCCGGAGGAGGACGAGCGGGTGATCTTCCCCTCGCACTGCCTGCGCGGCCTCGGCCTGCGTGCAAGCGGCTTCTTCCGCTCCTTCCTCGAGTTTTACCAGCTCCAGCTGCACCACCTTACCCCAAACACGGTGGTGCTGCTGTCTGCCTTTGTCACTTTGTGCGAGGGCTTCCTCGGCGTCCTTCCCACCCTCGAGCTCTGGGGGGAATTCTTCCAGTCCAAGCTCGGCACTACCATGAGGGGCGTGCCGGCTCAAAGGGGCGCCTTCATCGCGATGCGGAGGCCGGTGGCCGACAATCCCTTTCCTCCCATCACGTTGATCCAGTCGGTGAAGCTCTGGCAGCAGTCCTATTTCTACGTGAAGAACGTCGCTTTGCAAGGCGACTACGTCAACTTGCCGGCTGGGAGGCGGCCCCAATGGTCCTATCGGGCCAAAACACTATCGCCTGCTGGAGCCGCCGCCGTCGCCCGACTCCGGGTACTGGTCCAGTCGGTGGGACTGACCGGGCCCGACCTGCTGGCTGCCTTCGTGGCGTGTCGGGTGCTCCCGCTCCAAGGCCGCCCTCATATGATTTTTCAAATGAGCGGCCACCTCGATCCGAGTCGGCTATGCACCAAGGAGATGCCTCACGCGAAGGTAGCTCATATGGTGAACTACCTTGCTAACTACGAGCTCACCGACGAGTGGCAGTTTGGCAAGGAGCCGTACTCCCGCGCCAATCCCCCGCCTTCGGTAAGTTTTCTTCTCTTTTCCTCTTCATTTTCTCTGTTGCCGAGTTCTCCCTGGCTGACTCTAACCAGTCGGCTTGTTTTTGACAGAGCCCCCTCCTTCGACCGGCAGCCCGAGCCGCGGGGGTGGTACGCCAGTACCTCCCGGACCGGGCAACGGATGACTTGGACGACCCCAACTTGGGGGCGGCCGCTCTGGACGACGGCGCCGTGGGGGGAGGCGGCGAGGTAGGTGGCTCCGGGTTCAGAGCCAGCTTCGAGGACTGGCCGGATGACGACAAGGCTGAAGTCGTCCCGCGCCGTCAGCCGGCGTCCAATCATCAGGGCGCGGGTTCATCCGCTGCGCCGGCTGCTCCAGGCGGCGCGTAGAAATGCCAGGCCACGCTGATCCTTTTCGGCAGTCAGCCGAAGAAGCCCAAGAGTACGGCGGTGGCGACTAAGCGGGATGAGGCGGCCGCTAAGGCCGCCCGCTTCCGCAAGGTGGTGAAGCAGCTGCAGATGGTTTCGGCGTAAGTGTTAATTCTCTCACGCATTCCTTCTTCTTTTTTATTGATATTCTTCTGAGTCCTTGTCTTGACTTAAAAAACAGGGCTCCGCTTTCTCTTGAGCGGACCGCTGCCGCCTCCGTGGTTGGAGCGGCGGGAGGATCTGCAAGCGCCCGCCGCGTGGACCCCCGTGCCGAGCTTCAAGCAGCGATGGAGCGGAATGCGCAGGAGGCGCGGCAGGCAGAGGAGCTGAGGGCGGCCGCTGCCAAGGCGGTGCAGGAGACAATGGAGGAGTCGGCGGAGGCACAAGCCGACGCAGCGGCCAAGGCTCAGGCAGAGGCTGCAGCCGCAGAGAGGGCGGCGGAGGCCCTGCGTAACCGGCCTCCGCAGCTTGTCGTCCCCCTTCGCCCTGTGGCGCCCGAGATCCCGGTGCCCCCGCCGGAGGAAGCCGGTGGCGACCAGCCGGTGTTGGAGAGGGAGGAGGGCGACGTCGTCGTCCTAGAGAGGGAGGCGGCACCGCCATCGCCGACTAGGGCGGACCAAGGCTGCCGGCCAAGTGCGCCGCTCGTGCAACCGGCTGGAGGCGAGCCAGCTGCGAGGGCAGACCTTGTGGTCCGGTCGCCATCGCGCCAGCGCGCAGGGAAGGTGACTTCGGCGCCGAACCCGCAGAACGCCGCGGGCTCTAGCTCGTCGGCCGAGGATCTGGAGACGGCCAGGGCTAGCTCGCCGGGGTGGACGCCGGGTGGTGGGACGGCCATGCTGAATGTGGCGGCGCAAGAAGTCCGGAACCGGCTTCAATCCCAGGCCACCGTGCTGAAGCAATATACTCAAGAGTTCCTCGCGACGCGGACGGCCATTCGGGTGAGTCTTCCTGCTTTTTTGTTTCTTGTTCTTGATTTCTTCCGTGGGGGCGCGTCAGCGCACCCACTGGGTGTAGTCCCCGAGTTCCGAGTCGGCTGCTGAGCAGGCGGCTTGGACCTTCTTAGTAGACTTTGATTGCTATCTTGTTCTTATTCGCTCCTCTGTCCTATTTGCAGGACTATCACAACCTCCGCGCGGCTACCTTCAACTCCCAGGCCCGGGAGCTAAACCAGAAGACCATTGATCTGACTGAGAGCCAGAGTAAGTGCTTCATCTTTTATCTCACGTGGGGGCGTGTCAGCGCACCCACTGGGTGTAGTCCCCGAGATTGGGGCCGACTGCTGAGCAGTCGGGCCGGATCTTTCCTGTCGACTTCTTTCTTATTGCTTTTTTCTTTTTTACCATATCTGCAGAGGCCAATGCCGACCTGAGGGAGTAGTTGCGTGGGGCCCAGACCGCCCTTCGTGCCAAGGAAGCCGAGTACAACGCCTTGGCTCAGGAGCGTGACCGCTTGGTCAAGAAGCTGGCCGACCAGGAGGAGAGCCATAAGGCGGCCCTGAAGGCGGCGCAGGACAGCGAGGCCGCCCTCCAAGCTGAATACGAGACCGAGGCGGCGAGCTGGGCTGAGGCAAGGCAAGCACTGAGCGACGGCTATGGCCAGATCGAAGATTTGGTTGACGGTAGGCCGCCTTCTTCTTCGTCCCTTTGCTTGCCGCCTGCCATTTGGTCCATTTTCTGACTTTGTGTTTTTTCTCTTCCTTTCTTACTTGTGCAGAGTACTTCCCTGGTTACTCCGTTGCCGCCAGCCAAGTCATCGAGGCCCACCACGACGCGCAAAGGTAGGCTGGAGCTGAGATCACGCCGGATGCTCGCCGGTCGCTTGAGGAGCAGCTTCTGGCGATCCAAGCCCGCCTCCAGCCGGCTCACCGCATGCTCCGCCGTCTTCAGCGTGTTGGGGCGCAAGTGCTGACCGCCGTCTGGCCCGGCGAGGTGGTTCCCCGTACCCCCAGTCGGACTGCCGACTGGCTGGAGGTAGCGGTTGGCCGCTTCGAGGCCTGGAAGGCTTCTGCAGCTCAGTCAGGCGCTAGGCGGGTGCTGGAGTTCGTCCGAGCTTGGTATCCTGCGCTGGATTTGGCCCAGCTAACCACCTGGCGGCAGGAGGCCAACGAGGATGTCAGAGTAAATGGCCACGGGTAGCCTAACCGACTGCCCCTGGTTCTTCTAAAAAAAATTTATCAGGCCTTTGGGCCTTCAAGCACTCCAAGCATTGGAACACCTCCCCTGGCAGGCTACCTCTGAAGCCGACTCACGGAAAGGCGGCCCAGCCTCAGCAACCTCCCCCCCGGGATCACCGCGGGGTGGCCGACTCCAGGAAGCCGGCCTCGAAGAGCGCCGACTCCAAGAAGCCGGCCAAGACCGCAACCACCAAAGCTACGCCACATAACGGTGACAAGACGAGGTGTGACCACAGTGCGGCCTACTACCCCCGAAACCCGAGGCAGGTATGGCCACAGGACGCCGTACGGGACGGCCATCTCCCGTCCGGCTGGGCACTGTAGCCATGCTAGCCTCGACGTCACCCACGGCAGACGCCGGTACGGCCCCCGGGCGGCGGTCCCCTTCAGCCAGGGAGAGACGCGGAGGCGGCCCAGCCTCCCCCAGTCGGCCAAGGGCGTAGCCGGCTCCCAGAAGTCGGCTACCCCCTCCCTCGAAGCATGTGCCCCATTAAGGAGACAAGACGAGGTAAGGCTACAGTGAGAGCCCTCGAGGCGGCCCACTGTAGCCACGCTTACCTCAACGAAGCCCTCGTCATCAGGGGCGAGGCTACAGTAAGCAGCCGCCGACAAGATCCTAGGCGGTGGGGCCGGCCTGTCGACCAAGAGGCCGGCAGCCGGCGGGACCCACTAATCGGCGGGCCCCAACAGCCGGCGGAGAAGCCGGCGAGCGTAGACACTAACGGCTGGGACCAGTGCCCAGCCGGATTACAATTGTACCCCCGGGGGGTAGGCCTATATAAACCCCCCGGGGCACCCATGCAAAGGGTTGGCTTCTAAGCATAGCACACACACCATAGAGAGAGAGAAGCGAGAGCTAGCCTTGTTCTTCTTCTCCCTTGAACCCAACAGCTCTAGGAGCGATTGTAGCTACTTTTCCTGATCTAGTGATCATGCGGAGACCCCGCAGAGCAGGACTAGGGGTGTTATCTCCTCGGAGAGCCCCGAACCTGGGTAAGATCCGCCGGCTTGCATGTCTTTGCCTCATCCCGTTTCCAGGCACCGGCGACGTCTTATTGGCACCCACAATGATAAGCCACCCATTGGCTGTGTCGCACCTACCACCCGACATTTGGCGCCCACCGTGGGGCCAGGTGCACCGTCGTCCGGAGACCTGTTCTGGACGGGAACCCTCTTCCTCCCACGCGAGCGCAGCCAGCCTGCTGGGCCCGATGGCGTTTGCGTCGACGCGCTGCAAGGCATCGACGACGCCTGCACAGCGAGCTGCCTCGCCGATCTGCTCGGCGAGACTCGCATCTCTGACGAGCCTGCGTCCGACGCAGGCACGGACTACCCCGAGAGCCGCCTCGTCAGCCTCCTCGACCAGCTTCACGTCTCCAGCGAGCCTGCTGCAGATGTGGAGTCGGTCGGCTCCACCGACCCGATGGTCGTCGACTCCGACACGGCATCGCTCGACACTTACCCCTCCGACGTGGTGGTCTTCGACGATCCTCTCCCTTGAGCTGACAGCGGCAGCAGCGCTGTCACCGAAGTGTTGGTCATCAGCCACGTCGCCAACTCGGGCGAAAACGCCCACGACGCCCTGCAAGCGGCGATGCACGACCTCTCCGTCCCCATCCCGGCCGACGCCGACGCCGAGACCCTGGAGGCACGCCGCCTCGCCCTCATCGCGGAAGGCCAGAAGATAGCCTCCATGAGACGCCTCACCGAGGCCCACCAGCGCGAAGTCGACCGCGCCGCCTTCGGTACGCCACCCCGCTTCGAGAATCTGCGAGCCGCTCAGGCGCGAAGTCGACCGAGCCGGCTTCGTCCAGAAGCGCGGCGCGGCCGTCGCCAGCATGCTGGGGGCAGATCGCCCCGTCTACACCACACCGCTCGAGAATCTGCGAGCCGCTCAGGCGGCCGCAGAAGAGCTCAATGGGCTGGGAGCCGACGAGCTCCCCTATATGACAAGACGGATCCAGCAGCTGATCGACGCGGCTGCAGAATGGCACGAGGCCGGCGCACGTGCTGATAGTCATCCCCCGCGCCGGGAGCACGCCGCGACGTCCCGCTCGCCGACTGCGAGCGGCGCACGCCAGAAGAAAGACAAGGAGCCGGCTGCCAGCCGCAGCCGGACTCACATCACCATCGAGCGCGACGCGGAGGGCCGCCCTCGAGTGGTGGAGCACCAAGGAAATCTGCGTCCTCCCCCGCCTCGAAGGGAAAGACGTCTCACCCCACCGCCTATCACGCACCCGACTCTTGGCGACCGACTCGGCCGCCGAGAAGGAGTCGGCGAGAACGACGACCGCCACCAGATCGACCGCCTTGCTCGATCCTTGGCGTTAGAAGAAGAAGGCGATGTCGGCCCGCCATGTTTTGGCCCCCGCATCCGCGACGAGCCCTTCCCCAAAGGGTTCTCGCTCCCCAGAGACACGCCCAAGTACAACGGCTCAGTGAAGCCGGAAGATTGGCTCATCGACTACTCCACGGCCGTCAGCATAGCCAACGGCAATCGGCGCGTCGCCGTGAAGTACGTCCCCCTCATGCTGCAAGGCACGGCGCGCACATGGCTCAACAGCCTCAAGCCCTATAGCATCAACAGTTTGCTGGACTTCACGGAAGTTTTCGTCCGCAACTTCACCAGCACCTACAAGCGGCCTCGCAAGCCTCGCCAGCTCTCCCTCTGCGTCCAAGGGCCCAACGAGTCGACCCGCGACTACCTCACGCGGTGGGCCGAGCTCCGCAACTCCTGCGACGGGGTGCACGAGGTTCAGGCCATCGAGTATTTCACCGTCGGGTGCCGAGAGGGCACCCTCCTCAAGCACCGACTCCTCTGCAATGAGCCGGCTACCCTCGACGAGTTGCTGGTCATCGCAGACAAGTACGCCACGGCCGACTCCTCGATGAAGACCGAGCTCCGAGTAGACGCCTCGGGGAAGGTGATTGCTCCGGCTCCCAAGACGCCGGCCGGTGACCCTAATCGGCGCCCCTACCAGAATGATCACAAGTGCAAGGCCCCCATGCCGACTTCCACCAGTCGGCAGGTGGCCACCGTTGAAGATGAGCAGCCCGAAGAACGGCCCGCTCCCAAGAAGAAGGGTGGCAGGCCGGCTTGGCAGCCGGCTTTCTCTTACGAGCAGGCTCTTGACGCCCCCTGCAAATTCCACAGCGGCGCGAAGCCGTCCAACCACACAACCCGAAAATGCCATTGGCTCACCCGCATCACCAAGGGCAAAGGGTTATTGCCGCCTCCGCCTCCCGGTCCGCCGCCTCCAGCCCCCCAGCAGCCGGCGGCTCGGCCGGCGGTCGGCGCCATCCAAGACGAATTCCCTGAAGAGCACGCCGCCTATGTCGTCTTCACCAGTCAAGCCGACGACAAGCGCAGTCGGCGCCGACAGCATCAAGAAGTTAATGCAGTCGCCTCTAGCGCCCCCGAGTTCATGCACTGGTCAGAGAAGCCAATCAGCTGGAGCCAGGCCGACCACCCAGAGGTGATGCCATCCCCTGGCTCCTATGCAATGGTCTTGGATGTCACCCTCGCAACGGAGAGGCGAGCTGCCCGATCCTCCCGTGTCCTGATAGACGGCGGAAGCAGTGTCAACATACTGTACCGTGATACCATGGAGAAGCTGAACATCAAGGCGAAGCAGCTTATGCCGAGCCGCACCGTCTTCCATGGTATCGTCCCCGGCTTGTCTTGCTCCCCAATCGGCAAGATTAAAATGGATGTTCTCTTCGGAGACAAAGATCATTTTCGCCGAGAAGCAATCTGATTCGAGGTAGTGGATTTGGAGAGCCCCTATCACGCTCTGCTTGGCCGACCTGCTCTGGCCAAGTTCATGGCTGTGCCCCACTATGCCTACCTGAAGATGAAGATGCCGAGCTCGAAGGGGATCATCACGGTAGCCAGCGACTACAAGAAGTCCATCGAGTGTGCCATGGCCAGCAGCCGGCTGGCCGAGTCCCTCGTAGTGGCACAAGAGAAGAAGATGCTGCGGGTTGTAGCCATGGACGGCAAGCAGCCGGCCCTATCCCCCAATCCCAAAGATAGTGATGCGTAGGGCTCCTTCCAGCCTGCCAAAGAAACGAAGAAGATACCTCTGGACCCGGAGAACCTGGAGAGGTTCGCTGTCATTGGGGCGAACTTGGACAGTAAATAGGAAGGCGATCTCATTGACTTCCTCCGTGAGAATCGAGACATTTTTGCATGGTCCCCAAAGGACATGCCGGGTGTCCCGAAGGATTTCGCCGAGCACAAATTACATGTCCGCGCCGACGCAAAGCCGGTCAAGCAACCCCTCCGCCGACTGTCAGAAGAGAAGCGAAGAATCGTGGGAGAAGAGATAGCCCGGCTCCTTGCCGCCGGGTTTACCATGGAAGTGTTCTTTCCAGAGTGGCTTGCCAACCCAGTTCTGGTTTTGAAGAAGAATAACAAGTGGCGTATGTGTATAGACTACACCAGCCTGAACAAGGCCTGCCCAAAGGATCCGTTTGCTCTGCCACGGATTGACCAAGTGATAGACTCCACAGCCGGATGCGAGCTGTTGAGTTTTTTGGACGCCTACTCAGGGTACCATCAGATCAAGTTGGACCCAACTGACCGCCTGAAGACTGCCTTCATCACACCCTTTGGAGCTTTCTGCTACCTGACTATGTCATTCGGCTTGAGGAATGCCGGTGCCACTTTTCAGCGTTGCATGCAGAAATGCCTCTTGATACAACTTGGCAGAAATGCCCACGTCTATGTAGACGACATTGTGGTGAAGACAAGCGCAGCACCTTGCTGGAAGACCTGAAAGAAACATTCGCCAACTTGCGCCGATTCCAAATCAAGCTCAACCCCGAGAAGTGCGTGTTCGGAGTGCCAGCCGGCCAGCTGCTAGGCTTCCTGGTCTCCGAACGCGGCATCAAGTGCAACCCCGTCAAGATCAAGGCCATCGAGAGGATGGAGATTCCCACCAAACTGCGAGATGTGCAGAAGTTCACCGGCTGCTTGGCCTCCCTGAATCGTTTTATCAGCCGACTAGGAGGGAAGGCTCTCCCCCTGTACCGACTCATGAAGAAGTCCACTCACTTCGAGTGGAACGACCAAGCTGACCAAGCCTTCCATAAGTTGAAGAAAATGCTGACCACTCCGCCTGTCCTGGCAGCGCCGACTGAAAAGGAGCCCATGCTCCGCTACATCGTCGCGACTAGCCGAGTCGTCAGTACTGTTGTTGTGGTCCAGCGCCCGGAAGAAGGCCGAGCCCAGCTAGTCCATAGTCCGGTGTACTACCTAAGCGAAGTGCTATCCAGCTCAAAGCAGAACTACCCGCACTACCAGAAGATGTGTTATGGGGTATATTTCGCCGCCAAGAAACTGAAGCCCTACTTCCAAGAGCACCCCATCACGGTCGTGTGCACCGCCCCGCTCGCCGAGATCATAGGCAGCCGGGATGCATCCGGCCGGGTGGCTAAATGGGCCATTGCACTGGCGCCCTACACGATCTTCTACCAACCCCGCACCGCCATCAAGTCCCAAGCACTGGCCGACTTCCTCGTCGACTGGGCCGAGACCCAGTACCTACCGCCGGCTCCCGACTCCACCCATTGGCGGATGCACTTTGACGGGTCCAAGATGCGCACCGGCTTGGGAGCCGGCATCGTCCTCACCTCTCCCAAAGGCGACAAGCTCAAGTACACACTGCAGATCCACTTCGCCGCCTCCAACAACGTGGCCGAGTACGAGGCGCTCGTACATGGGCTCCGGCTAGCCAAAGAGCTCGGCATACGCCGGATCCTGTGTTACGACGACTCAGACTTGGTGGTCCAGCAGTCGTCTGGCGACTGGGACGCCAAGGACGCGAACATGGCAAGCTATCGATTCCTCGTCCAGCAGATCAGCGGATACTTCGAAGGGTGCGAGTTCCTTCACGTGCCAAGGGCCGACAACGACCAAGCAGATGCCCTAGCACGAATCGGCTCCACCCGACAAGCCATACCGACTGGCGTCTCCCTCCAGCGCCTCCTCAAGCCGTCCGTCAAACCATCTCCAGAGTCGGACTCCATCTTCGTACCGCCTGCGCCAGACATAGCCGGATCCGACTGGAGGAACCACGCAGGCGGCACGGGGACTTCGACAACTGGCCCGGGGACTGCCATAGTCGCACCCGGCCTGGGGACTTCAGAACCCGGCCCGGGGACTGCAACAGTCGGCCCGGGGACTGCAACGACACAAAAGCGGTGGCCGACTCCAATTCCGCGCCACCCAACCGACCCACCCGAGTCATGGTGGCTACACTAACAGAAGAAGAAGTCACAGCTCCATCATGGGCCCAGCCCATCCTCAAGTTCTTAGTCAGCAGAGAGCTGCCGGCTGATGAGATCTCAGCAAGACTAGTGCAACAACGAGCCGCAGCATATGCAATAATCAACAGAGAGCTTGTGAAGCGCAGCGTCACTGGGGTCTTCCAGCGTTGTGTCGAGCCAAAAAAGGAGTGGCAATCCTCAAGGATATCCACCAAGGCGAATGCGGTCACCACGCAGCCTCAAGATCACTTGTGGCCAAGGCTTTCCGCCATGGTTTCTTCTGGCCGACTGCCTTGGAGGATGCTAAAGAAATAGTCAAGAGCTGCAGAGGATGCCAAGTTTTTAGTTCCAAGCAACACCTGCCGGCTTCTGCACTCAAGACCATTCCCCTCACCTGGACTTTTGCCGTCTGGGGACTGGACATTGTGGGCCCTTTCAAGACAGCCCGCGGCGGCTTGACGCATCTACTTGTCGCTGTGGACAAGTTCACAAAGTGGATCGAAGCAAAGCCGATTAAGAAGCTGAACGGGCCGACTGCCGTGACATTCATCACTGACATCACTACTCGGTACGGTGTGCCGCACAACATCATCACCGACAACGGCACGAACTTCGCCAAAGGAGCACTGGCACGTTTCTGCGCGACGCAGGGCATCCGACTGGACTTAGCGTCCGTTGCCCACCCGCAGTCAAACGGCCAGGTCGAGCGAGCAAATGGACTCATCCTCTCCGGCATCAAGCTCCGACTGGTTGTACCACTGGAGCGATCGGCCGGCTGCTGGCTCGATGAGCTGCCGGCTGTCCTCTGGAGTCTGCGCACTACACCCAACAAGTCAACCGGCTTTACTCCATTTTTCCTCGTGTATGGTGCCGAGGCTGTCATCCCAACAGACATCGAGTTCGACTCGCCTCGGATCACCATGTACACGAAGGAGGAGGCCAAGGAAGCAAGAGAAGACGGCGTAGACCTACTGGAAGAAGGCCGGCTGTTAGCACTCAGCCGGTCCACCATCTACCAGCAAGGGCTGCGCCGCTACTACAACCGCAAGGTCAAGCCAAGATCCTTCCAAGAGGGCGACCTTGTGCTCCGGCTGATACAGCAAACAGCCGGCCAGCACAAGCTCTCGGCCCCCTGGGAAGGCCCCTTCGTCATCAGCAGGGCACTAGGCAACGACTCCTACTACCTGATCGACGCGCAAAAACCAAGAGCACGCAAGAGAGACGACTCCGGCAAGGAGTCGGAGCGACCATGGAACGCAAACCTTCTGAGAAGATTTTACAGTTGAAAGCAGTATGTATCATGCTACCCTTTTGTATTAAGTACAAACCAACAGGCCCCCCAAACAGTACTCGGGGACTGCCTTTGTTTATCTATGAATGACAAGTGTCATATCCATGAATGTATTATTACATTTGATTTCTTGTTGGGCACTGGGTTCGACTAGTCGGCCCGGGGACTGGCCGCCTTGAGCTATATTAAAAGTTCTACGTGAAGTCAGACAAGTAGTGTGCCGGCTCCCGAGTCCTCTCTTGCTGAAAGTCGCAGCTCGAAGAACCGACTGTCCGACTAGCAAGAGGCAAGGCAGAAAGGATGCCCACACGAAAAACGGCTAAGGACCAACGACCTTATATAGCAAAAAGACGGCCTCCTACCACGCTTGCCGGCTGTCAGAGCAGCCGGCTGGCCGGCTTCCTAAACACTTAGCTTTAGTCCAGCAAAGCTAGAGTACTTCCCCCCCAATTGGCCAAGCACTCCTCCAGCTACAGATTGCAGAGCAACTGTCTGACTGGGGAGGCGGCAACCAAGGGAGGGCGGCAAAGGAAACAACAGAAGGGTAAAAAGCAAAGTACGAGGAAAAGCCAAATGCATGCATAAGTTATATATACATATAAAGCCCCCAACAGGCCGGCAATCAACATGGTTCAAATACACCCCCAGTGGGTGGAATTGTGCAGACTTAACAGAGTATTGTTCCAAAAGTAACAGGACAGGAAAACAAAAGATGGCAGACTAGACTAGGGCGCGGTGCGGGAGCCGAGCTGGTCGGTGGAGACGTCCTCGCCGGCTGAAGGAGTGGCCGCCTAGCGGGTCTCGGCTTGGTCACCACCAGTGGGAGGTGACGCGCTCGCGCGTGACGTGGTGCTGGAGGCGTGGTCAGGCTGAGGCTAGTCGGCTGCTCCACCAGCCGGCTCGGCGTCTTCACCTTCCTCCTCCTCCTCTTCGCCCTCGTCGCTGGAGTCGATCTCCTCCGCCGAGTCTTCACCATCTGCCGGGTTCAGCCCGAACCACTCCTCCGGCTGGGCGACACCGTTGTCATCTACCTCGGGGGCGAAGACGCTGGTGTCGGTGTAGTCGGCGATCGCCGATGCCCGCCGGATGATAGCCGGCCGCGCCGGCTCTAGCTCCGCGTCGGCTTGCCGCCGCCAGGTAGCCAGCTGATCCAGGCTCAGGCCGGGATACCAGGCCTTGACGAACTCCAGCGCCCGCCTGGCGCCGGACCGAGCCGCTGAGGCCTTCCGGGCTTCGAAGCGGCCGACTGCCACCTCCAGCCAGTCGGTAGTTCGACTGGGGGTGCGAGGAACCACTTGGCCGGGCTAGAGGGCGGCCAATACTTGCGCCCCGGCACGCTGAAGCCGGCGGAGCAGTCGGTGAGCCGGCTGGATGCGGGCCTGGATCGCCAAGAGCTGCTCCTCCGGTGAACGGCCGGCGGTTGGCGAAATCTCGAAGCCAGCCTGCCTTCGCGCTTGGCGGCGGGCCTTGATGACCTGGTTGGCGGCGGTAGAATAGCCAGGGAAATAATCTGTGCAAGAAAAAAGAAGAAAAGAAGAGAAGAACACCAAGTCAGAAAACGAGCCAAAAGCGGCAGGCGGCAAGAAAGGACGAAGAAGTAGGTGGCTTACCGTCAACAAGATCTTCAATCTGACCATAGCCAGAGATCAGATTTTGCCTTGCTTCAGCCCAGCCAGCCGCCTCCGTCTCGTACTCGGCCTGGAGGGCGGCTTCGCGGTCCTGCACCGCCTTCAGAGCCGCCTTGTGGCCTTCCTCCTGGTCGGCCAACTTCTTGGCCAGGCGGTCGCGTTCCTGCACCAAGGCGGCGAGCTCGGCATCCTTGGCACGAAGGGCAGTCTGAGACTCCCCCAGCTGTGCCCTCAGACCGGCGTTGGCCGCTGCAGAGACGGCAGAAAAAGAAAGAACAGTAAGTGGAAGTCGTCAGGAAGATCCGACCCGACTGCTCAGCAGCCGGCCCGAATCTCGGGGACTACACCCAGTGGGTGCGCTGACGCGCCCCCACATGAGATAAAGAACAAAGCACGTACCCCGGCTCTCAGTAAGGTCGGCGGTCTTCTGGGTAAGCTCCCGAGCCTGGGAGTTGAAGGCGGCCGCACGAAGATTGTGGTAGTCCTGCAAGATAGACGAAAGATCAAAGTAAGAACAAGAATAGCAAAGCCAAATCCACTAAGAAGTTCCAAGCCGCCTGCTCAGCAGCCGACTCGGAACTCGGGGACTACACCCAGTGGGTGCGCTGACGCGCCCCCACGGAAGAAATCAAGACCAGGAAGAAGCAAGATAAGAAGACTAACCCGGATGGCCGCCCACGTCGCAAGGAACTCGTCGGTGAACTGCCTCAGCGCCGTAGCCTGAGCCTGGAGCCGGGTCCGGACGTCCTGCGCGGCCACGTTCATCACGGCCGTCCCTCCGCCCGGCGTCCACCCCGAGGTAGCGCTGGCCACCTCCACATCCTGGGCCGACGAGCTGGAGCCCGCAGCCGGCTGCGGCTCTGACGCGGCCTTCTGTGGCTCTGACGCAGCCTTCCCTGCGCGCCGGCTCGGCGGCATCCGGACCGCCAGCTCAGTCCTCGCGGCCGGCTCGCCCCCCGCCGACTGCGCAGGCGGCAGATCAGGCCGGCCGCCTTGAGCCGCCCCAGTCGGCGGGGTCGGCACCGCGCCCTCTCTAGGACGACGACGTCATCGTCCCTCTCCAGCCCTGGCTGGTCGCCGCCGGCTCCTTCCGGCGAGGGCTCTAGGGCCCCAGGCGCTGCGACGCACAGCGGGGTGACCATCAAGGCCTCCTCCGCCGCCGCCGCAGCTGCACCCTCCGCTTGGGCCTTGGCTGCGGCGTCGGCGCGCGCCTTCGCCGCCTCCTCCTCCTGCGCCACCTGGGCGGCGGCCACCTTCCGTGCCTCCGCTTCTCGCGCCTCCCGCTCCTCCCGCGCCTCTCGCGCGTTCCGTTCTGTCGCTTCCTGAAGGTCGGCACGGGGGTCCACGCGGTGAGTGGTGCTCCCAGACCCCCTCGGCGACTCGACGACGGAGGCGGCAGCCGCCCGCTCAAGCGACAATGGAGCTCTGGTTGTTTGGAGAAAAAGACAAGGGTTCACGAACCACTAGAGAAAAGAAAGAAAAAAGAGTATACAAAAGAATCCGAACTTACGCTGACATAGTCTGTGGTTGCTTCACCGTCTTGCGGAAGCGAGCCGCCTTCGCGGCCGCCTCCTCCCGCCTGGTTGCTGCCGCCCCGCCCCTGGGTTTCTTCGTCCGACTGCCGAACAAACCCTGGGCGGCGCGACGCTTTTGCCCGCCGCCCCTAGCAGGCGGTGCGGCGGAGGAACCCGCACCACGTCCAGATGCCGGCCGGTGGCGCGGGACGACTTCGGCCACATCGTCGTCCGGCCAGTCGTCGAAGGTGACTCCTTGCCCGGAGCCGCCTGCTTCGCCGCCGGCTTGGCCACCCCCCGGCTCGGTATTGTCATCCATAGCGGCCGCCCCCAAGTCGGGGTCCTCTAGGTCGTGCTGCGTCCGGTCGGGGACGAACCGGCGCTCCGCATCCGACCCGCTGGCGGGCCAAAGAAGAGGACTCTGTCGAAGACAAGCCGACTAGTCAGAGTCGGCCAAAGGAACTCGGCGACAAAGCTAAGAGAAAAAGAAGAGACAAGGAGAACATACCGTGGGCGGTGGATTGGCTCGGCTATATGGCTCCTTACCGAACTGCCACTCTTCGGAGAGTTTGCAGTTCGCGAGGTAGTTCACCATATAGGCAACCTCCGCGTGCGGCATGTCCTTGGTGCACATCCGGCTCGGATCGAGCTGGCCGCTCATCTGACAGATCAGATGAGGGCGGCTCTGGAGCGGAAGTACCCGGCGCGTGACGAAGGCGGCCAGCAGGTCGGGCCCCGTCAAGCCCTCCGACTGGGTCATCGCTCGCACTCGGGCGACGGCTGCGGATCCAGCCGGCGTCGGAGTCACGGCCCGGTAGGACCACCGGGGCCGCCTGCCCTCCGGTGGGCCGGCTACGTAAGCCGGCAGGTTGATGTAGTCGCCCTGCGGGGCGATGCTCCTGATGTAGAAATACGACTTTTGCCACAGCTTCACCGACTGGATCAGCGTGATGATGGGGAAGGGGTTGTCGGCAGCCACCCTCCGCCCCGCGATGAAGGCGCCGGTCTGAGCCGGCACGCCCCGCGAGCGCGTGCCCAGCTTGGACTGGAAGAACTCCCCCTAGAGCTCGAGGGTGGGGAGGACGCCGAGGTAGCCTTCACACAGGGTGACGAAGGCAGACAGCAGCACCACCACGTTCAGGGTGAGGTGGTGCGGCTGGAGCTGGTAAAACTCGAGCCAAGAGCGGAAGAAGGCGCTCACAAGCAGTCCGATTCCGCGCAAGAAATGCGAGCGGAAGACCACCCGCTCGCCCTCCCATGGCTCCGGCATAAGCTCCTTCGCCGGCGCGAGACAGACCTCCACCTTGTCCGCGCTGGGCAGCCGCCGCGTCTTGCGGAGGAATTCGATGTGATCTTCGTGGACGTTGGAGCCGTCCCAATCCCCGCCATATTGCTCCGTGGCGGGAGGCATGGTGAAAACGAGCGCGGCAGCGGAGAAACGAGTAGTGGAAGAGCGCGGCAGCGAGGCGCTGTTGCAGGAAACGGCGAGAGAAAGAAGATGGTGGAAGGAGGAGGAGCGTGCGAGAGCCTGCCGCTCTCCCTCTCCCCCTACTTATAGCTTCGCGAGGTGGAGCCGGGAAGGCCGGACGTGGGGTGGGACGTGGGATTAACTGCACCCACTCGCCCCACGCCTCGCGATTATTATGCCCTAAAGGCAAGCCGAAACTGCCGCAAGGAGACGTGCGGGCGGTTTCGGGCTGCAGAGAATCCGCGCCTAGGCCCGGGCATGGACGTGGCGGGCCCCCGCCCTGCGGCGACGTCCCGTCGCGCGCGTGGGCTGGCAGGCTTTTTTGGCCGGGAGAGGCCACATGGTTCGCAGATGGCAAGTGGCCAGCCCGCGGCCCGGTACACGCACCGGCGAGCTCCCGCCCTCCGACTCCGGAATTTTTGACCAAAGCGGCGCGTCTAACCAAAGCCGGCTCCCAGCTGCCGACTTGTCAAGATAGGAAGCTGATCGAGCTTCTCAACTCCTACCCAACCTCGAAGCCCAATCAGCTTCGGGGACTACTGTCGGAGTAAATGGCCACGGGTAGCCTAACCGACTGCCCCTGGTTCTTCTAAAAAAATTATCAGGCCTTTGGGCCTTCAAGCACTCCAAGCATTGGAACACCTCCCCTGGCCGACTACCCCCGAAGCCGACTCACGGAAAGGCGGCCCAGCCTCAGCAACCTCCCCCCCGGGATCACCGCGGGGTGGCCGACTCCAGGAAGCCGGCCTCGAAGAGCGCCGACTCCAAGAAGCCGGCCAAGACCGCAACCACCAAAGCTACGCCACATAACGGTGACAAGACGAGGTGTGACCACAGTGCGGCCTACTACCCCCGAAACCCGAGGCAGGTATGGCCACAGGACGCCGTACGGGACGGCCATCTCCCGTCCGGCTCGGCACTGTAGCCATGCTAGCCTCGACGTCACCCACGGCAGACGCCGGTACGGCCCCCGGGCGGCGGTCCCCTTCAGCCAGGGAGAGATGCGGAGGCGGCCCAGCCTCCCCCAGTCGGCCAAGGGCGTAGCCGGCTCCCAGAAGTCGGCTACCCCCTCCCTCGAAGCATGTGCCCCATTAAGGAGACAAGACGAGGTAAGGCTACAGTGAGAGCCCTCGAGGCGGCCCACTGTAGCCACGCTTACCTCAACGAAGCCCTCGTCATCAGGGGCGAGGCTACAGTAAGCAGCCGCCGACAAGATCCTAGGCGGTGGGGCCGGCCTGTCGACCAAGAGGCCGGCAGCCGGCGGGACCCACTAGTCGGCGGGCCCCAATTGCCGGCGGAGAAGCCGGCGAGCGTAGACACTGACGGCTGGGACCAGTGCCCAGCCGGATTACAATTGTACCCCCGGGGGGTAGGCCTATATAAACCCCCCGGGGCACCCATGCAAAAGGGTTGGCTTCTAAGCATAGCACACACACTATAGAGAGAGAGAAGCGAGAGCTAGCCTTGTTCTTCTTCTCCCTTGAACCCAACAGCTCTAGGAGCGATTGTAGCTACTTTTCCTGATCTAGTGATCATGCGGAGACCCCGCAGAGCAGGACTAGGGGTGTTATCTCCTCAGAGAGCCCCGAACCTGGGTAAGATCCGCCGGCGTGCATGTCTTCGCCTCATCCCGTTTCCAGGCACCGGCGACGTCTTATTGGCACCCACAATGATAAGCCACCCGTTGGCATATGTCGCACCTACCACCCGACAGAGGAGCTGGAGGCGGTGCGGCCGGCTATCATCCAGCGCGCCTCGGCGATCGCCGACTACACCGACACCAGTGCCTTTGCCCCTGAGGTGAATGATGATGGCGTTGCTCAGCCGGAGGAGTGGTTTGGGCTGAACTCTGCGGATGGTGAAGACTCGGCGGAGGAGATCGACTCTAGTGACGAGGGCGAAGAGGAGGAGGGGGAGGATGGTGAAGACGCCGTGCCAGACGGTGGGGCAGCCGGCCAGCCCCAGCTTGATCGTGCCTCCAGCCACGAGGCGCGTGCGAGCGCGCCGCCTACAGCCGGCGATGATCAAGCCGAGACTCGCCAGCCGGCCACTCCTCCAGACAGCACTGCCGTCTCCACTGACCTGCATGGCTCGCCTGTTGCACCTTTGGCCTGATCCGCCACCTTTGCTTTCCTCTTTATTACTCTTTGAACAATATTTGTTAAGTTTGCGCAGTTCCACCCACTGGGGGTGTATTCAAACTATGTTGAATGCCGGCCTTTCGAAGGCCTTTTGTGTAAATATAATCATGCATGTGCTTGGCTTCCGATTGTATTTGCTTTTCATCCTTTTGGCTGTTTCCTTTGCCGCCCTCCCTTGGTCGCCGCCTTCCCAGCCGGACAGCTGCTCTGCAGTCTGGGCTGGGGAAGGACTTGGCCGTTTTGGGAGGGCAAGTACTCTAGCTTTCTTAGATTGTAGCAAGGTGAATGGGAAGCCGGCCAGCCGGCTATTCTGACAGCCGGTTGGCGGGGTGGGAGGCCGGCTTGTGTTATATAAGTCCGTTAGTCCTTAGCCGTTTTTCGTGTGGGCATCCTTTCCTGCCTTTGACTCTTGCCAGTCGGACAGTCGATTCTTCGAGCTGCGACTTTCAACAAGAGAGGGCTTGGGTGCCGGCACACTACTTGTCTGACTGCAGGTAGAACTTTAATATAACTCAAGGCGGCAAGTCCCGGGTCGACTGATCGAACCCGGTGCCGGACAGGAAAACAAATGTAGTAATACATTCATACGTATGACACTCATCATACATAGATAAAAGAGGGTAGTCCCCGAGTGCTCCTCGGAGGGCCCGTTATCTTGTACTTAATACAAAAGGTAGCATGGAACATACTGCATTTAACTGTAAAATCTTCGGAGGAGATTGGCGTTCCATGGTCGTTCCGACTCCTTGCCGGAATCATCTCTCTTCCGTGCCTTCGGCTTCTGTGCATCGATCAGGTAGTAGGAGTCGTTGCCTAGGGCCTTGCTGATGACGAAGGGGCCTTCCCAAGGGGCCGAGAGCTTGTGTTGGCCGGCTGTTCGCTGGATCAGCCGGAGCACAAGATCGCCTTCTTGGAAGGATCTTGGCTTGACCTTCCGGTTGTGGTAACGGCGCAAACCCTGCTGGTAGATGGCGGACCGGCTGAGTGCTAACAGCCGGCCCTCTTCCACCAGGTCAACGCCGTCTTCTCGAGCTTCCTTCGCTTCCGCCTCCGTGTACATGGTGACTCGAGGTGAGTCGAACTCAATGTCAGTTGGGATGACAGCCTCGGCACCATATACAAGGAAGAAAGGAGTGAAGCCGGTTGACTTGTTCGGGGTAGTACGCAGACTCCAGAGGATGGCCGGCAGCTCGTCGAGCCAGCAGCCGGCCGAACGCTCAAGTGGTACGGCCAGTCGGGGCTTGATGCCGGAGAGGATGAGGCTGTTTGCTCACTCGACTTGGCCGTTTGACTGCGGGTGGGCAACGGACGCTAAGTCCAGTCGGATGCCCTGTGTCGCACAGAAACGTGCCAGTGCTCCTTTGGCAAAATTTGTGCCATTGTCGGTGATGATGTTGTGTGGTACGCCATACCGGGTGGTGATATCTGCGATGAATGTCACGGCAGTCAGCCCGTTCAGCTTCTTGATTGGCTTCACTTCAATCCACTTGGTGAATTTGGCCATGGCAACAAGCAGATGTGTCATGACGCCGCGCGCCGTCTTGAATGGGCCCACCATGTCCAGTTCCCAGACGGCAAAGGGCCCGGTGAGGGGGATGGTCTTGAGTGCAGAAGCCGGCAGGTGTTGCTTGGAGCTGAAGACTTGGCACCCTTTGCAGTATTTGACTAATTCCTTGGCGTCTTCCAAAGCAGTCGGCCAGAAGAACCCATGGCGGAAAGCTTTGGCAACAAGTGATCTTGAGGCCGCGCGGTGGCCGCATTCGCCTTGGTGGATGTCCTTGAGGATTGCTATTCCCTTCTCTGGCTCGACGCAGCGCTGGAAGACTCCAGTGACATTGCGCCTAACGAGTTCTCTGTTTACTATTGTGTATGCTCCGACTCGGCGTCGAACTTGTCTTGCCGAGATCTCGTCAGTCGACAGCTCTCTGTTTACCAGGAAGTTGAGGATGGGTTGGGCCCATGATGGAGCTGTGACTTCTTCTATTGCCAATACGGCTACTGCGACCAGGGTGGGTGGGTTGGGTGGTGAAGAGTTGGAGTCGGCCACCGCCGGTTGTGTCGTTGCAGTCCCCGGGCCGACTTCTGCAGTCCCCGGGCCAGGTTCTGAAGTCCCCGAGCCGGGTGCGACTATGGTAGTCCCCGAGCCGCCTGTCGAAGTCCCCGAGCCGCGTGCTGGGTTGCCCAAGTCGGATCCGACTGCATCAGGGTCAAGCGGTACGAAGATGGAGTCTGATTCTGGAGACGGCTTGACAGACGGTTTGAGGAGGCGTGGAGCCGATTCGTGCGAGGGCATCTGCTTGCTCGTTGTTGGCCCGTGGCACATGGAGGAACTCGCATCCTTCAAAGTATCCGCTGATTTGCTGAACGAGGAATCGGTAGCTCGCCATGTTTGCGTCCTTGGCGTCCCAGTCGCCAGATGATTGTTGGACTACCAAATCCGAGTCGCCATAGCACAGGATCCGGCGGATGCCGAGCTCTTTGGCTAGCCGGAGCCCATGTATGAGCGCCTCGTACTCGGCCACGTTGTTGGAGCGGCAAAATGAATTTGCAATGTGTATCTGAGTTTGTCGCCCTTGGGAGAGGTGAGGACGATGCCGGCTCCCAAGCCAGTGCGCATCTTGGATCCATCGAAGTGCATCCGCCAATGAGTGGAGTCGGGAGCTGGCGGTAGGTACTGGGTCTCGGCCCAGTCGACAAGGAAGTCGGCCAATGCTTGGGACTTGATGGCGGTGCGAGGCCGGTAGAAGATCATGTAAGGAGCCAGCGCAATGGCCCACTTGGCCACCCGACCGGATGCATCCCGGCTGCATATGATCTCGGCAAGCGGGGCAGTACATAGGACCGTGATGGGATGCTCTTGAAAGTAGGGCTTCAGCTTCTTGGCGGCGAAGTATACTCCATAGCACATCTTCTAGTAGTGCGGGTAGTTTTGCTTCGAGGTGGACAGTACTTCGCTCAAATAATACACCGGCCTCTGGACTAACTGAGCCCGGCGTTCTTCTAGGCGTTGGACCACAATAACTGTGCTAACCACTCGGCTAGTCGCGGGAATGTAAAGGAGCATGGGCTCTTTCTCAGTTGGCGCCGCCAAGACAGGTGGCGTGGTCAGCATCTTCTTCAACTCATGAAAAGCTTGGTCTCCTTGATCGTTCCACTCGAAATGGGTGGACTTTTTCATGAGTCGGTACAGGGGGAGAGCCTTCTCTCCTAGCCGGCTGATGAAGCGGTTCAGGGAGGCCAGGCACCCGGTAAACTTTTGGACGTCTCGCAGCTTGGTAGGAATCTCCATTCTCTCTATGGCCTTGATCTTCACTGGGTTGCACTCGATGCCGCGTTCGGAGACCAAGAAGCCTAGAAGCTGGCCGACTGGTACTCCGAACATGCATTTCTCAGGGTTGAGCTTGATCTGAAACCGGCGCAAGTTGTCAAATGTTTCTCTGAGGTCTTCCAGCAGGGTGCCGCGCTTCTCCGTCTTCACCACAATTTCGTCTACATAGACGTGGGCATTTCTGCCGAGTTGCTTGAGGATGCATTTCTGCATGAAACGCTGAAAAGTGGCACCGGCATTTCTCAAGCCGAATGTCATAGTCAGGTAGCAGAAAGCTCCGAATGGTGTGATGAAGGCGGTCTTCAGGCGGTCGGCTGGATCCAACTTGATCTGATCGTAGCCTGAGTAAGCATCCAAGAAACTCAACAGCTCGCATCCGGCTGTGGAGTCTATCACTTAATCGATTCGAGGTAAGGCAAATGGATCTTTGGGGCAGGCTTTGTTGAGGCTGGTATAATCTATACACATGCGCCATTTATTGTTTTTCTTCAATACAAGGACCGGGTTGGCAAGCCATTCTGAAAAAAAAACCTCCATAATGAAGCCGCCTGCCAGAAGCCGGGCTATCTCTTCTCCTACAACCCTTCTCTTTTCCTCCGACAGTCGGCGGAGAGGTTGTTTGACTGGTTTTGCGTCTGCTCGGACGTGTAGCTTGTGCTCGGCGAAATCCTCCGGAGCACCCGGCATGTCCTTTGGGGACCATGCAAAGATGTCCCCATTCTCACGGAGGAAATCAACGAGCTCGCCTTCCTATTTGCTGTCCAGGTTTGCTTCAATGACGGCAAACTTCTCCGGGTTCTCTGGGTCCAGAGGTATCTTCTTTGTTTCCTTGGCCGGCTGGAAGGAGCCTTGAGCATTATATTCCTTGGGGTCAGGGGACAGGGCCGGCTGCTTGCCGGCCATGGCCACAACTCGGTCCAGCATCTTTTTTTCTTCGGCAATCACGAGGGACTCGGCCAGCTGGCTGCTGGCTGCAACACACTCAGAGGATTTCTTGTAGTCTCCGGCTATGGTGATGGTCCCCTTTGGACTTGGCATCTTCATCTTGTGGTAGGCGTAGTGGGGCACAACCATGAACTTGGCCAGGGCAGGTCGGCCAAGCAACGTGTGGTAAGGGCTCTCTTGATCCACCACTTCAAACCAGACTGCTTCTCGGCGGAAGTGATCCTTGTCTCCGAAGAGAACATCTATCTTGATCTTGCCGGTTGGTGAGCAGGACAGGCCGGGTATGATGCCATGGAACACAGTCCGGCTTGGCATGAGTTGCTCCGTCTTGATGTTCAGCTTCTCCATGGTGTCACGGTACAGTATGTTGATGCTGCTCCCACCGTCAATCAGTACACGGGAGAAACGGGCAGCTCACCTTTCTGTCACGAGGGTGGCGTCCAACACCAATGCATAAGAGCCGGGAGACGGCATCACCTCTGGGTGATCGGCCCGGCTCCAACTGATAGGCTTCTCAGACCAATGCATAAACTCTGGGTTGTTAGAGGCGACCGCGTTGACTTCTTGGTGTTGTCGGCGCCGACTACGACTGTCTTCAGTTTGGCTTGTAAAGACGACGTAGGCGGCATGCTCGTCCGGGAACTCGTCTTGAATGGCTCCGACTGCTGGTCGAGCAGCCGGCCAGCAGGTGGAGGCGGCACCAGCCCTTCGCCTTTGGAGATTTGCATGAGCCAATGACACTTCCGAGTCGTGTGGTTGGATGGCTTCGCGCCGCTGTGGAACTTGCAGGGGGCATCAAGGGTTTGCTCGTAGGAGAAAGCCGGCTGCCAAGCCGGCCTGCCGCCCTTCTGCTTCTTGGGCATGGGCCGCCCTTCAGGTTGTTCGTCTTCGACTGTGGCTACTTGCCGACTGGTGGAAGGCAGCATAGGGGCCTTGCGCTTGTTGTCATTTAGGTAAGGGCGTCGATTGGAGTCACCATCCGGCGTCTTGGGAGCCGGAGCGAGCACCTTTCCAGAGGCATCCACTCAAAGCTCAGTCTTCATTGAAGAGTCGGCCGTGGCGTACTTGTCTGCTATGATCAGCAGCTCGTCGAGGGTAGTCGGCTTGTCGCAGAGGAGCCGGTGCTTGAGGAGGGTGCCCTTGTAGGAGATATGCCCTAGAGGCAATAATAAATGTTATTGATTATCTCCCTGTTCATAATTATGTTTATGTTCCATGCTATAACTGCAATAATTATCGAGTCTGCAATATCCACGAGGCTCGGAGGAAGACTCATATGCACGTGTGGAATAATAAACGGTAAGAAGTATTCCTAGTCTGGCCTCTAAGACTAGCTCAAGTGTTGCATGATGGTTCTGTTTTCCTGATCATGGGCATGTCTATGCCAGCAATTTTGAGGGCACAATGTTAAGAGAACATTTTTGTTGAATCGACCCGGATTGATGTTATGCTAAGAGATTCATTCGTCACAAGTTAATGGTTTATAACACAGAGATAGTTAATGTTTGCATAATTCCTTAGACCATGAGAGTATCGAGTTTCTTCATGCTTGCTTCATGAACTTTGGGGTTTGTTAAACGTCATCCGTAACTGGATGGCTATTACGGCGGCTTACGGGTTCATGGGAAAGTATGTTAAGTAACTTGATAGCTCGAGATTGGGATTTGCTCCTCCGACGATGGAGAGATATACTCGGGCCCACTCGGTGTTACGGTGTCCATCATCGTCTGGCCAGACACTTTGTGATTTGATCACGGGGATGTCGGAACACGAAACGAGAAAAGAGAACAAAACTGGTAACGAGGTAACTTGCATAGTGGACAAAGTGTTGGCCCACGGGGATGCAATAAATCTCACCTCAGGTGTTTGTCATATATCGTGAACCAACAGGAATAGCTCACCTCAACTGGAGGTTCACTCGAATATTCATTCGTGTGGGTATAGGGGTCAATATGGGTGTCCACGGCTCCGATGTTGATCATTGATCGGAAGGGGTTCCAGGTCATGTCTATACTTCACCGAACCTATAGGGTCACACACTTAAGGGTCATCTATCTGCTGAATACTAGACAGGGAGTCTGAGAGAAAATCACCGAAAAAGTTTCGGACACCGAAAAGTTTCGGACAGCGGAATCGTACCGCAGAGAGAGGTCACCGGATGAGTTTCGGTGAAACCGAAATAGTTGTTTTGGGGTATGCCATTAAGTCAAAATGGTTTCGGCACATGCGTGATAATTCTTGGAGGGTGCCAGAATCATTCTGGAAACTTTTCGTAATTTTCAGAAATAAAAACAGAAAATGTTTCGGAGCTGCCGGTACCGCTTTGGCTGTTTTTCGCAGATGAAATTCACTAATCTGAAATTGTTTCAGAACGAATCCAAAATCATTTTAGTGGGTACTGGAATTATTCTAAGACCCACAGAAATATTTTCGGATTTAGTGGACGCGAAAAATTGTCTTCATGAATAGTGAAAACGCATTCTTGTTTGCTTTTCGCAGATGAAAATCACTAAACCGAAATTGTTTCGGAACGCGTTGCAAATTATTTTAGTGGGTACTGGAAATGTTCTGAGCCCACATAAATATTTTCAGTTCGAACGGATGCTGAAAAATGTCATCATGAATAGTGAAAGTGCTTTTTGCTTGGCTTCTTGGAGAAGCCACCTTGAGGGCCTTTTTGGTATTTCCCCCCTTGGCTTCTTGGAGAAGCCACCCTTGGGCTTGGCCTATAAATAGGGGTGGAGGGGGCTGCCTAAAGGATCATCCCTTCTCACATACAAGTGCCATGCATGATCTGCCTTCTCTCTCTCCCTCCCAGCGAAATAGTTTCGTAGAGCCGAAAGGCTGTCTGGGTTCCGGTGGGAACTAGTTCTGGACGGCGAAGCCCTACCGGATAGATGACACCGTATGTGTGCAACTCTGTAGAGAGATCGTAGTTTCGGTCTTAGTTCGTGAGTGCCTCCCGAAGGGCTGTCCGTGTGACCGTCCGAGTTTCGAAGGTCCTCCCAAAGGGCTGTCCGAGTGACCGTTCGAGTTTTGAAGGTCCTCCCGAAGGGCTGTCCGCGACACCGTCCGGGGGGCTGTTTGACCGCCTCCCGGAGGGCTGTCTGAGGAGCAGATGAGGGTATACATCCTCGCGGTTGGGAGGTTGTAAATCCTAGCTGCGGGGATCTGCACCGCCGATCGTCATCGACTCTACTTCCCGCTGCGCTACGAGTCGGTAACGAAAAAGATCAAACCTTGTATGCAGTCTCCATAGTGGTCCTGGGCTGGTGCGTAGGTCGGAATTTTTTTTTGTTTTCTGCTGCGTTACCCTATAGTGGCATCAAGAGTCGTGCTATGCGTAGATGCAGGTTTCGATCTAGAATACATGGAGATGTATGGGTATTGCATAATATAATTAGGTAGTAGATGAGATCTATTGCTGAAAATTATTTATGCGGGTGACAGATGAAATCTGTTACCCGATGTTCTTGTTGCTTCCCTAGAATTTGCGTTTGCTCAATCTCGAGACAGCATGGTGGAATTTGACAAAGTTCTGGCAATCCGTGATCCTGATTGATCATGGAAGTGCTATCAGTTCTTTGGGTTCTGCCGTAGTCAAAAGAAAGATGAAATTCGCAGATGAAAGGGCATTGCAGATATTATCTGCACAGGGGTCATGCGTATGACGAAGTTTAGTATGGGGCTCGAGATTTAATTATCTCATGTTTCATACACCCCGAGATGTTAATGTAGCAACTTGAATAATCATACTTGATGATAAAACGTTGGTAGCTGCGGTTTAAGTCAAAACCTTAGAAGCCACGTAAAATAAAATTTTGCATAAACCTATTAGAGGCGTCTAAGTTGGTTTTGCAGGATGTGCATGTGATGTGGTATAGCAGTGCTCATACTAATTCGATTATGTATGAAATGACTATATGATGTAATTTGATTAACATGACATGCGTGTCATGATTCGGCATGATGGCTGGAGCCATATGATTGCACTTTAATGACCTGTGTGTCAACCTTGTTGGAATGCATTATTTTGTTAGCTATAGAGATAGCAATATTATCTGGTGCATCAACAAGGTGGTGGCAATCTTCGCGAAGGTGAAAACCGACGCGAATGCCAAAGACGAAGAAATGAAATACTTCTCCGTCAGAAAGGGCTATACCATATCATACTATTATGAATTGCCTGAGATGTTTATCCCTTATGATGCACCCTTCTTGATTGCGCGGTAGTCGCTTTTATTAGGGTGATCTCGCACTTAAAATATCAAGTAGTTAGTGTTCTCCCAAGTGTAGCACCGTCACGGCACCTATCTTTTCGGGGTGCGCCATGGATGCATGGGTACGAACGATTAGAGAAGTGTGAGGCGGGTGAGGTCAGACCTCGCAGCAAGATCACTTGGTTGTCTTGACATTCATGGCAGGATCGACCTGAGCTCGAAACACACGCATCGAAAGATGAGCAAGAGTCACATAGAGATGTGATCGGCAAGTTGGCCTACCGATTAAAATTCCCGTTATGAGATGATGATTCTATGGCGATGAATTGAAGTCTGGATCTTGTATCACTCAAAATTAATTGTGAGAGATATTGATTTGAGTGGGAGCGCACTGTTGAATTAACATGTTTAATTCTCAGTGCAATTAATTATGAACACTGTCTAAGTGTTTCTTGCATAATAGTTGTAGAATAATGGCTCGCATTTCCACCTTCCCTATTAAAATTGAATAGCTGTTAAATATCTGGTTAAAACTTTACGATTGGTAACGTAATATGAGGATTGTCCTCAAAAGTGCCGAGAAGGACTTTGTCCTATCGCATGCTTTCCGTATCCTCCCGCTAATGCTATGGATCATGTGACTCTCGTCCTTCGATCCAAAAGCTAGAATTCTGTTATGGTCAAGTGGAATATGTTTGCTTCCATGAAACCCAAACTTCGAAAGTTGGGATAGTTATATGATATTCATGGAACTGGAAATTATTTTCAGATACAAACAAAGCAATGTTTGTTTGCAAGTATTAGTAAAAGTGTTTACTATGCATTTGACTGTTGGGAAAGGGATCTAGAAGAACGCCTGTCATATAATGAAAGGTGAATAAAACAACAACTTAAAAAGAAAGGAAGTGTCCAAAGGGTGTTAGTATGACTTACACGCCTAGGAAGTCCGGGGCTAATGCTACTCTTAAGTTGGGTGCTTCTTTTGCGGGTAGGAGAAATACTAAAAGTTAAATTGTTAGAAGTATAAAGGCAGAAAGAAAGATGACTGGAATATCCAGCTCATGTATGACTGTCATACAAGTTTTTGATGTATAGTAGGCTGGTCAAAGATATAGTTCTTGGGAATTATGGTTAAACATGTTAATCACTAATTCTTGGGTATTGTGAGTTAATCACAAAGATACCCGCTCGATTGCATTCTGTTGCGAATCAATGTAAGAGCTACTATGGCCTAAAAAGACTAGCCAGAAATGAGGTTAAGGTATACACAGGGAACATAGTAAATGTTACTATACCTTCCATCGGTGTATTGACGTTTGTATCTATTTTCATAATTCATTTAGAGTTTTACAAACTCTAGCCCATTTCATAAGGTATCTTGCAAGAAGGTTGTTCATAAGAGAACTTTTTATGTTCGATGTTATGAATAACACAAGGGCCATACTTTCATTATGAATGAGATGTATGTTATGAATATTGATAATAATACAATACCTCTTGGTTTACTTTCATAATTCATTTTAGAGTTTCATACACTCTAGCCCATTGCACAATGTTTGTTGCAAAAGAGTTGTTCATAAAAACAACAATTGTTGTTAAGTATTATGAATAACATAAGGGCCATACTTCCATCATCGATGGGACGTATGTTATGAATATTGAGGGTAATATGATACATCCATAACACTGACGCTAAATGTCGCAAGACTAAAAGAATACCACACAAGTGTGGCACTACATTTGGTCACATTGGAGAAACCCGCATGGAAAATTCCATTATGATGGATTTTGAAGTCTTTTTGATTTTGAATCATCTGACACTTGCAACTTTCCTCCGAAAAGTGAAGTGACTAAAATACCGTTCACAGGCCATAAGGAACGAACAACAAACTTATTAGTGATCATACATTTGATGTGTGTAGTCCGATAAGTGTTGTTAGTGGTGGATTTATTTATCTTCACAAATGACTCAAGTAGATATATGGATATTTACTTGATGAGACGTAAGTCTGGATCTTTTGAAATCATTCGAAAGGTTCTCAAAAATAAAGTAGAAGTTATTGTAACAAGAAAATTATGTTTTTGCAATTTGATTGCATAAAGGAATATTTGAGTTACATGTTTAGCGAATGTCTGATGAGTTGTGAAAGGGGTTTCATAACTTGCACCTCCCAGAACACCACTGCAAGTGGAAAGTCCGTGGAGATGTAATCAAACCATTTATGACATGGTAAGGTCAAACATGACATAAATAAATTTGCCATTATCCCTTTTAAAGTGATGCTTTAGAGACTGCGGCTTTTACACTGAAAAGAGTTACATCGGGTCTGTTGAAATGAAGCCATGGTATGGTACGCCCAACCATGTTATATCTTTTCTTAACATTTGGAATATGGGGCTTGTGTAAAAGGTTACAAACCTATTCCAAACCAGACAAGTGCTACTTTGTAGGTTATACCAAAATGTTGGGTATTCCTCCATCACTATACCAAGGCAAATAGTTTTGCCGCGAAACGGTGTGCTTTTAAAGAGAATGGTTCTTTCAAAAAGGTGAGTGGGAGAATAGTGCAACTCGACGAGATAAACAGTATCTACGTCATCAGATCAAAGGAAAGAGACCTTGGAAGTAATTCCAGAGTTTCCTACTGCGACTGATACGGAAGTCTCTACAATAAAATGTATGAACTTCGGTCGAACTTGCAGCTGAACCACGTAGGCAAGGCTCGTGCAAACCTCTCAGGTGCGCAAACGAGATATTGTTGTTAGACAACATTATACCTACGATACACAAGGAAGCGTTGATGGGCCCTGACTCCGGAATTGGCTAAATGCCAATACAACCCGAGTTAGTTTCCATATAAGTGATTCAAGATTAAAACCTTGATACACCTTTCGGAAGACTTAGAGTCTAACGAATATTTATGGAACTTAAAACTGATACGGATAAAATGTTTTATCCATAAAGCTCGACTTGTTGAAATAACAAGTTCAAGAGTTGACTACGATGAGGTTGTTTTCATCGTAGCGATGCTTAAAGTCGGTTCGGGTTGAACTAGCAATTAATACATATTTCAATCATGAGATATGAAACATGGATGATAAAAGGATTTCCATCTGATGGAAATGAAAGCTAGGACTTGTATATGATACAGTCCAAAGTAATTTGTCGATCCAGAGGATGCTAGTAGGTATGCAAACTTCAGAGTTCCAGCAATGGACAGAAGAGAGCAAAATGGAGTTGGAATCTTCGTGTTTTGATGAAATGGTCAAAGGGGTTTTGACTTCATCAATGGGTAACGAAGATGCTTGTAATTCAAGAAAGTAAGTGGGAGCGTAATAATATTTCTAAAAACCTTATGTGCTTGGCACATTGGTAATTGGGAATAAATTTCTTGACACAAATTAGGACTTCATTTGAAAATAGTTTTTCGATGAAGTGCTTAGGCTAAATAGCCTCAATATTAGGCATGATGATCTATGGAGATAGATTTACCTAATGGGGCTAAGCAATGAATACATATTGACAAGATGCTAAAACCTTTTAGCATTTAAAACGCCAAGGAGTGATTCTTGCCAAAGTCACATGGAAAGAGTTTTTGCAAGACTCGGTGTCCCAAAACACTGATGAGTAAAATACATGATGCAGATTCCACACACTTTTGTGTTTGGATTAATCATGTATTCCATGGTATGTAAAACAACCAGATATGTCCGATACTCCCAAGGTGTTGCGAGTATGGATACCAAAGTAATCAAATTACTGATCATGGGACAACAGTGAAAGATGTCACAGAGTACTAGAGTAAGTACTGATGACATGGTTTTCTCGCAAGCAGAGATCATGAAGAGTTCGTTGTAAAATGTTACATCGATACAGTCTTCATCTTTTCTCCATGCGATTTTCGATTTAAATTAAGGGTTTTGTGTAACACACAATGTGGTGGCACAGTTAGTTGGAATTTGTTCAAACTAGTTACTGTGGCGAATTCTATAACAAGGGCTAAGTATGTTGACGCTTTAGAAGCGACAAACAAGATGTTGAATCATATAGTTCATTCATGAACTTAGTATAGTTCCAAGATGGCTTTTGACAATGGGACACTACTGCAGGTAGTTGCTCCATAACTCAGTCTGAGGAATCCAGGTTCGACCTGTGATTCACATACATACAAAGCCAAGTCCACACAAAATATGAATTTTGTGAAAACGTGAAAACGCGAGGACATTCAAAGATACACACGGAACTGAAGTCGTCAGATCCGTTGGACATCAGGCTATACCACAAGCGAAGCATATTTACACCGGTGTGCCACAGGTCTGAAGTGCATTAGCATAAGCTAGATTATTGTCTCTAGTGCAAGTGGGAGTCTGTAGGAGATATGCCCTAGAGGCAATAATAAATGTTATTGATTATCTCCATGTTCATAATTATGTTTATGTTCCATGCTATAACTGCAATGATTCTCGAGTCTGCAATATCCACGAGGCTCGGAGGAAGACTCGTATGCATGTGTGGAATAATAAACGGTAAGAAGTATTCCTAGTCTGGCCTCTAAGACTAGCTCAAGTGTTGCATGATGGTTCTGTTTTCCTGATCATGGGCATGTCTATGCCAGCAATTTTGAGGGCACAATGTTAAGAGAACATTTTTGTTGAATCGACCCGGATTGATGTTATGCTAAGAGATTCATTCGTCACAAGTTAATGGTTTATAACACAGAGATAGTTAATGTTTGCATAATTCCTTAGACCATGAGAGTATCGAGTTTCTTCATGCTTGCTTCATGAACTTTGGGGTTTGTTAAACGTCATCCGTAACTGGATGGCTATTACGGCGGCTTACGGGTTCATGGGAAAGTATGTTAAGTAACTTGATAACTCGAGATTGGGATTTGCTCCTCCGACGATGGAGAGATATACTCGGGCCCACTCGGTGTTACGGTGTCCATCATCGTCTGGCCAGACACTTTGTGATTTGATCACGGGGATGTCGGAACACGAAACGAGAAAAGAGAACAAAACCGGTAACGAGGTAACTTGCATAGTGGACAAAGTGTTGGCCCACGGGGATGCAATAAATCTCACCTCAGGTGTTAGTGATATATCGTGAAGCAACAGGAATAGCTCACCTCAACTGGAGGTTCACTCGAATATTCATTCGTGTGGGTATAGGGGTCAATATGGGTGTCCACGGCTCCGATGTTGATCATTGATCGGAAGGGGTTCCAGGTCATGTATATACTTCACCGAACCTATAGGGTCACACGCTTAAGGGTCATCTATCTGCTGAATACTAGACAGGGAGTCTGAGAGAAAATCACCGAAAAAGTTTCGGACACCGAAAAGTTTCAGACAGCGGAATCGTACCGCAGAGAGAGGTCACCGGATGAGTTTCGGTGAAACCGAAATAGTTGTTTCGGGGTATGCCATTAAGTCAAAATGGTTTCGGCACATGCGTGATAATTCTTGGAGGGTGCCAGAATCATTCTGGAAACTTTTTGGAATTTTCAGAAATAAAAACAGAAAATGTTTCGGAGCTGCCGGTACCGCTTTGGCTGTTTTTCGCAGATGAAATTCACTAATCTGAAATTGTTTCAGAATGAATCCAAAATCATTTTAGTGGGTACTGGAACTATTCTAAAACCCACAGAAATATTTTCGGATTTAGTGGACGCGAAAAATTGTCTTCATGAATAGTGAAAACGCATTCTTGTTTGCTTTTCGCAGATGAAAATCACTAAACCGAAATTGTTTTGGAACGCGTTGCAAATTATTTTAGTGGGTACTGGAAATGTTCTGAGCCCACATAAATATTTTCAGTTCGAACGGACGCTGAAAAATGTCGTCATGAATAGTGAAAGTGCTTTTTGCTTGGCTTCTTGGAGAAGCCACCTTGAGGGCCTTTTTGGTATTTCCCCCCTTGGCTTCTTGGAGAAGCCACCCTTGGGCTTGGCCTATAAATAGGGGTGGAGGGGGCTGCCTAAAGGATCATCCCTTCTCACATACAAGTGCCATGCATGATCTGGCTTCTCTCTCCCTCCCAGCGAAATAGTTTCGTAGAGCCGAAAGGCTGTCTGGGTTCCGGTGGGAACTAGTTCTGGACGGCGAAGCCCTGCCGGATAGATGACACCGTATGTGTGCAACTCTGTAGAGAGATCGTAGTTTCGGTCTTAGTTCGTGAGTGCCTCCCGAAGGGCTGTCCGTGTGACCGTCCGAGTTTCGAAGGTCCTCCCGAAGGGCTGTCCGAGTGACCGTTCGAGTTTTGAAGGTCCTCCCGAAGGGCTGTCCGCGACACCGTCCGGGGGGCTGTTCGACCGCCTCCCGGAGGGCTGTTTGAGGAGCAGATGAGGGTATACATCCTCGCGGTTGGGAGGTTGTAAATCCTAGCTGCGGGGATCTGCATCGCCGATCGTCATCGACTCTAGTTCCCGCTGCGCTACGAGTCGGTAACGAAAAAGATCAAACCTTGTATGCAGTCTCCATAGTGGTCCTGGGCTGGTGCGTAGGTCGGAATTTTTTTTTGTTTTCTGCTGCGTTACCCTACAGCCCTCTCGGCACCCGGCGGTGAAGTACTCTATGGCTTGAACCTCCTGCACCCCTTCGCAGGAGTTGTGGAGCTCGGCCCAACGCGTGAGGTAGTCGCGAGTTGATTCGCTGGGCCCTTGGACGCACAAGGAGAGCTGGTGGGGCTTGGGAGGCCGCTTGTATGTGCTGGTGAAATTGTGGATGAAGACTTCCGTGAAGTCTAGCCAGCTGTTGACACTGTAGGGCTTGAGGCTGTTCAACCAGCTGCGTGCCGTGCCTTGAAGCATGAGCGGGACGTACTTCACAGCAACGCGCCTGTTGCCTTTTGCTATGCGGACTGCGGTGGAGTAATTGATCAACCAGTCTTCCGGCTTCACGGAGCCGTTGTATTTTGGCATGTCTCTTGGGAGTGAGAACCCTTTGGGGAAGGGCTCGTCACGGATGCGGGGGCCAAAGCAAGGCGGGCCGACATCATCTTCTTCTTCTAGCGCCAGGGATCGCGCTAGGCGGTCGATCCGGTGGCGGGCGTCATTCTCGCCGACTCCTTCGCGGTGGCCTAGTCGGTCGCCGAGAGTAGGATGCGTAATAGGCGGCGGGGTGGGATATCTCTCCCCACGAGGCGGGGGAGGAGGCATATTGCCTCGTCGTTCCACAGCTCGGGGGCGGCCTTCTGCGTCGCGCTCGATGGTGAGCCGAGTCCGACTGCAGCTAGCAGCCGGCTCCTTGTCTTTTCTCGCGCGGGCGCCGCCTGCACTAGGCGTCCGGGATGTCGCGCCGTGCTCTCGGCGTGGGGGAGGACTTTCAGCGCGGGCGCTGGCTTCATGCCGTTTAGCGGCCGCGTCGATCAGCTGCTTGATGCATCTAGTCATGTAGGGGAGCTCGTCGGCCTCCACCCCGTTCAGCTCGTCTACGACCGCCTAAGCGGCACGCAGGTTCTCGAGTGGCGTGGCGTAGACCGGGCCGTCTGCTCCCAGCATGCTGGCGATGGCCGTGCCGTGCTTCTTGACGATGCCGGCTCGGCTCGGCCCGCCGGGAGGCGGTGTACCAAAGGCGGCGCGGTCGACTTCGCGTTGGTGAGCCTCAATGAGGCGTCTCATGGATGCTATCTTCTGGCCCTCCGCGATGAGGGCGAGGCGGCGTGCCTCCAGTGTCTCGGCATTGGTGTCGGCCGGGATGGGGGCGGACAGGTCGTGTAGCACCGCTTGTAGGGCGTCGTGGGCGTTCTCGCCTGAGGCGGCGCCGTGGCTGATGACCAGTACCTCAGTGATAGTGCTGCCGCCACTGTCGGCTCAAGGAAGAGGGTCGTCGATGATCACCACGTTGGTGGGGAAGGCGTCAAGCGATGCCGTGTCGGAGTCGACAAGCATCGGGTCGGTGGAGCCGACCGACTCCAAGTCCACAGCAGGCTCGCTGGAGACGTGAAGCTGGTCGAGGAGGCTGACGAGGCGACTCTCGGGGCACCTGTGCCCGCGTTGGACGCAGGCTCATCGGAGATGCGAGCCTCGCCAAGAAGATCGGCGAGGCAGCTCGCCGCGCAGCCGTCGTCGACGCCTTGCAGCGCGTCGGGGCAAGCGCCATCGAGCGTGACGGGTTGGCTACGCTCGCTGGGAAGGAAAAGGGTTCCCGTCCAGAACAGGTCTCCGGATGATGGTGCACCTGGCCCCACGGTGGGCGCCAAACATCGGGTGGTAGGTGCGACATATGCCAACGGGTGGCTTATCATTGTGGGAGCCAGTAAGACATCGCCGGTGCCTGGAAACGGGATAAGGTGAATACATGCACGCCGGCGAATCTTACCCAGGTTCGGGGCTCTCCGTGGAGATAACACCCCTAGTCCTGCTCTGCGGGGTCTCCGCATGATCACTAGATCAACACAAGTGGCTACAAGTGGCTCCTTGAGCTGTTTGGCTAGAGGAAGAAGAAGGGCAAGGCTAGCTCTCCTCTTCTCTCTATGTGGTGTCTAAAACAAGTGGCTACAAGAGATCAACCATTTGCATGGATGCGGGTCCAGGCCGTCGGTGTCTGTATCCGCTGGCTTCTCCGCCGGCCGCTGGGGCCTGCCGACTGGTGGGTCCCGCCGGCTGCCGGCCTCTTGGCCGACAGGCCGGCCCCACCTCCTGGGGGTCTTGTCAGCGACTGGTCACTGTAGCCTCGCCCCTGATGACGAGGGCTTTGCCGGGGTAAGCATGGCTACAGTGTCGCCGCCTGGAGGGCTCTCACTGTAGCCTTACCTCGTCTTGTCTCCTTAATGGTGCACATACTTCGAGGGAGGGAGGTAGCCGGCTAACGGGGGCCGGCTACGTCCCAGGCCGACTGGGGGAGGCTTGGCCGCCTTCGGCTGTCTCTCTGGCTGGCGGGGCCTGCCACTTACGGGCCGTACTGACAGCCTGTCGTGGGTGGCGTCATGGTCAACATGGCAACAGTGCTGCGCCGGACGCGCACTGTGGCCATGCGTGCTTCGGGATTCGGGGGTGGCAGGCTCTACTGTAGCCACGCCCTGTCTCATTGCCATTATGGGGGTGCAGACTTTGAGGGGGGGACGCCTGGCCGCCTGCCAGGACCCGGCCTTCTCATAGCTGGCTACTGGGAGTCGGCCCTTTTCGCGAGGGCCAACATAGCCTTGCCGCCTTCCGGAAGCCGGCCGGTGGGCCAGCCGGCCATAGGAAGGCGGTCATGTGTCTTGGATGCTTGAGGGCTTGTTCTGCCTAACAATTTTTGAAGAGCCAGGGGAGCCGGCTAGGCTACCCGTGGTTATTTACTCCGACAGTCTTCATCTCACAAGAAGAGCAGCTCCAAGAAGGCTCGGGCATTCATTGGCAAGGAAAATGAACTCTGAAGCTAAATCTGAGGAACATGAGAAAGAGGAGGAATCTGAGGAGTCCGAGTCTGGAGTAGCGAGTCTAGCTCTCGCTACTGCATTCGTCAGCAAGTCTATCTTCAACTCTGAAGAAAATGGCTTCACCAACAAGGCTGATGAAGGCAATGATGACTACGCTCCCACCTATTGCTTCATGGCAAAGGGTTCCAAGGTACTCAAATATACCTCCTCTGAATCTAGTGAGAATGAATCTGGTAAAAACCTCAAGCCCAGCTACTCTAAACTTGCTAAGATTGCTGTGAAACAACAAAGGGCTTTTGAAAAGGTTCAAAACATGCTAGACAAAAGTGATGATATGTTGGGTGAAGAAATGGATCGCACTAAAACCTTGACTGAAAATCTTCAGAGACTTCAGACTAGGTTTGACAACCTTCGAGGTCATCATAACACTCTCTTATCTGATCATGAGAAGCTTTCTTATGAATTTCTTCAAAGAAAGCAAGATCTTGAGAAGCTAAGAGTGAGTTATGAAGATCTTCAGAAGGAGCGCGATTCATTACTTGCTGAACAAATCAGCGCTGCTCACGAAGAATTTGTTCCTCCATCTTTGAAATGCATTGAACGCGAATCTGCTAATTCTTCACCTGAATGTTCAAATGCTTCTAATGCTACAAATTCTTCAACTGTCTCTGCTATCACTAATTCCTCATCTGAGGACATTGCTAGTATCACTGACGATGCAGGGCTGAAGGAATTGTACATGACAGGCATGTACAAAAGCCTCAAAGGGCATCAGACTCTTTGTGATGTGCTTAAAAAGCAGATCCTCAACAGGAACCCTAGGAAGAGGGTATTGCCTTTGAGAGGAAACTCAATGCTGATGGTACATATTGGAAGCCTGAGCAGTACCCCAAAACCTCATGGGTTGCTGCAAAGGGACCTCCAGTTGATCCATCTAATTTATCTGGCTTTACATGTGAATCTTCTCATTCTTCTGATGAGTCATTTGACTCCAACTATAAACTGTTTAAAAATCAGAATGGTGAAGTATTTGCTAGATATGTTGGCACTAACTGCAGGAACGGTTCTCCTATGAAGAAAATCTGGGTTCCCAAAAGGTGCCTTGAAAGTCTTCAGGTGAATGTCCTCATGACACCACCTGTGAAGAATAGGAACCCCAGATCAAATTCTTCATATGGACCAAATTCTTCATATGGATCCAAGTCCTCATACGGATCGAATTCCTCACGTGGATCATATTCCTCAAAAGGATCAAAGTCCTCATATGAACATCATCGTGCTAACAACTCTGTTTCGCAGGGAAGAGCTAAGGGCTATGAATATGAGCATTATTCTTCTAATCATTATGTTCATAAGTCCTCGAAGAATTTCTCTGCTTATTCATATGCTTACCCTAACTCCTCTTATGTGAAACGAAATGGATTGGCTTCTATGCCACCTTTCTCGTATGGAGCTCGCAGAGTGATGAACTCTTTGCCACCCCTTCAGATGTGGGTGGTGAAGAAAAAGAACTAATCTTTTATGCAGGGTCAGGTCTCCAGACGTACTTAAACGTCTGAAGAATTGCTGGAGACCTGAAAAGTGCCTGAAAGGACGCAGGCTAATCATGAAGAAATGAACTTTCATTTCTCACGTCCTCATACTGTTTTAACTGTTGCATTGCTTGATGAAATTGGTCTGATGAATTGTGATGTCATATTCTTCACTGATGAAGTATATGAAGTTCGTAAGCTGCACTAATTCATCTGCAGGATGATCAACCCAAAGCCACTGAGTGGGTCCTCGATAGTGGATGTACAAATCACATGACTGGTGACAAGAATCTATTGATGGATGCTCCCTTATCACCATCGCATCTGAAGCATATCATCTTCGCTGACAAAGGCAAAAGTCAGGTATTGGGTCTAGGTAAGGTTGCGATCACAAAGGATCGACACATGGACAAAGTCATGCTTGTCGAGTCCTTAGGATACAACCTCATGTCTGTCTCAATGCTTTGTGATCTTGATATGGTTGTTGTCTTTGGCAAGTATCGTTGTGTTGTGGTTATGGAAGCTGACAATTCCAAAGTCTTCGAAGGCTTTAGGAGAGGAGACTTGTATATTGTTGATTTCTCTACAGGACCGCAACCAGCCGTGTGCCTACTTGCAAAAGCTTCAGAAGGCTGGCTATGGCATCGACGACTTGGTCATGCAGGCATGAGGAATTTGCACACGCTTGCGAAGAAGAAGCATGTCATTGGCATTGAGAATGTCAAATTCCTCAAGGATCACTTGTGTGGAGCTTGTGAAGCTGGAAAGATGACCAAGGCTAAGCATCCAGCGAAGACTATCATGACCACTACTCGACCATTTGAATTGCTTCATATGGATCTCTTCGGTCCTAACCATTACTCAGCAGTCACAAATGACGCATCTCTCTATGGCTTTGTTATTGTTGATGATTACTCTCGATACACATGGGTACACATTGTTACTTACAAACATGAAGTGCAGGAAGTCTTCAAACGATTTTCCTCGAGGGCTTCAACCAACTTTGGTGTGAAGATCAAGCACATCAGAAGTGACAATGGAACTGAGTTCAAGAATTCTGGTCTTGATGACTATCTTGATGAACCTGGTATTACTCATGAGTTATCTGCTCCTTATACTCCTCAGCAGAATGGCGTCGTGGAGCGCAAGAACAGAACTCCTGTTGAGATGGCTCGCACTATGCTTGATGAGTACAAGACGCCTCATCACTTCTGGATTGAGGCAATTTATACTGCGTGCCACATCATCAACAGGGTATATCTTCACAAATTCTTCAATAAGGCTGCCTATGAACTCCTCACTGACAAGAAACCCAATGTGAGTTATTTCAAAGTCTTCGGTGCTAAATGTTGGATTAGAGATCCTCATCACAATGCTAAATTTGCACCGAAAGCACATGAAGGTTTTATGCTTGGTTACGGAAAGGACTCACACACCTACAGAGTCTTCAACAACGTTCTTCACAAGGTTGTTGAAACTGTAGATGTGCGGTTCGATGAAACTAATGGCTCACAAAGAGAGCACCTACCCTCTGTGATAGATGAACCAGCGCCTGAGGAATCTATCAAGTTCAAGGCTACTGAGGATGTCATTCCTACCGAAGAATCTCCTGAAGAATTCATTCCAGAACGTGAAGAACGTCGAGCTAATGCACCTGAAGAAAATGCTGAAGAAAATGCTGATCAAATTCCTCGACAACAACCTACTCATCCTCGCGTTGCAAAAGAAGTGCAAGTTGAAAAGATCATCGATGACATTGAAGCACCAGGTCCTCTCACACGCTCAAAAGCTTCACATTTATCTAACTTTTGTGGGCACTATGCTTTTGTCTCTATCACAGAGCCCACTAAGGTAGATGAAGCATTTCTGGAGCCTGACTGGATTCAGGCCATGCAAGAAGAATTACATCAATTCTAGCTCATCAACGTCTGGGAATTGTTAAACGTCCAGATCCTCGCAAGCACAATATCATTGGCACAAAGTGGATCTACCGCAACAAGCAAGATGAAAATGGCCTTGTGGTGAGGAATAAGGCACGGCTTGTAGCTCAAGGCTACACACAGGTTGAAGGAATTGATTTTGATGAAACTTTTGCACCTGTTGCTAGACTTGAAGCTATTCGCATATTACTTGCTTATGCTAACCATCATGATATCACTTTATATCAAATGGATGTGAAAAGTGCATTCCTCAATGGTAAGCTTGAGGAAGAAGTATATGTTGCTCAACCCCCAGGTTTTGAAGATCCAAAGCATCCTGACAAAGTCTTCAGACTCAATAAGGCCCTCTATGGCCTCAAGCAGGCCCCTCGGGCATGGTATGATACTTTGAAGGAATTCCTCATGAAGAAAGGCTTCAAACCCGGTTCACTCGACCCTACTCTTTTCACTAAATCTTATGATGATGAATTGTTTGTGTGCCAAATATATGTTGATGATATTATCTTTGGTTGTACTGACCAACGTTATAGTGATGAATTTGCCTATATGATGAGTGAAGAATATCAAATGTCTATGATGGGAGAGTTGAAATTCTTCTTAGGTCTTCAAATTCGTCAACAGCGCAATGGCATATTCATATCTCAGGAGAAATACCTCAAGGATGTACTGAGGAAATTCGGCATGCAAGATTGCAAAGGCGTCAAAATTCCGATGCCCACAAATGGCCATCTGTGCACTGATGAAAATGGTATTGACTTTGATCAAAAGGTATACCGCTCCATGATTGGTTCTTATTGTATTTATGTGCATCTAGGCCAGATATTATGCTTAGTGTTTGCATGTGTGCCCGATTTCAACCTACACCGAAGGAATCACACCATAAGGTTGTGACACATATTCTTCGATATCTAGCTCACACACCAACACTTGGATTATGGTACCCCAAGGGCTCGGCTTTTGATCTCATTGGATATTCTGACTCTGACTATGCTAGTGATCGTGTGGACCGCAAGTCAACATCTGGTACATGTCATTTCCTCGGACGATCTTTGGTCTGTTGGTCCTCGAAGAAACAGACTGCGTATCACTGTCTACTGCTGAAGCTGAGTACATTGCTGCTGGTTCTTGCTGTGCTCAATTGCTGTGGATGAAGCAAACTCTCAAGGACTACGGCGTCAACGTGAAGAATGTGCCTCTCTTCTGTGACAATGAGAGTGCCATCAAGATTTCTCACAACCCAGTTCAGCACTCGAAGACAAAGCACATTCAGATTCGTCATCATTTTCTTCGCGATCATGTGTTGAAGGGCGACATTTCTATTGAGCATGTGAAGACTGAAGAACAGCTAGCCGATATCTTCACAAAGCCCTTGGATGAGAATATATTTAGCAAGTTGCGGTGTGAGCTAAATATCCTAGAATCTTCGAATGTTCTTTGAAAAGGACACTCATCCTAACACTTATGCAAAATTGATGACTTAGATGTGCAACACATGAAGAAACGTTTTTCTTCAATCAATGAAGAATAACACTCTAAGTGTGAAGAAATTAATGAAGAATTTGATTCTCAGAGCCCTACGACAATTGTACGCGGTGTCTGAAATCATCATTCTTATACGGTGGGTCACGCCACCACCAAAAGTTGAAAATCTTCAATTTGAGTTTTTCCTCAGTTTTTGAAATTCCTCAGTTGTTCATGTTCTTCAACTTTGCATTGTCTTCACTATTTCTGTCGTTTTTCTTCATTGGCTATATATATATGAGTTTATGTCCTCTACAGCATTCACTTATGGCTAATTCTTCAAGTTGGTTTTTCTGCTAAGTGAATGTGATCGGACCCTTCCCCCTCCATGCTATACTCAACCCAATCTATTCACAAATTCTTCATGTGCGTTCTATTTGAAACTCGTTCAAAATCTTCACTATGTCCTTGTCAACTGAAGAATTTGCGAACGGGACTTTTAACTTATCTTATCCAAATTTTCGGCTTTGCCGCTCAAACCATTCCGCATCCCACGAAATACTTATCTATTCACCCACGATCTAACACGATCTCCACTTCTTAGTACCTGGGTGATACATGTCAAGCGAATGAGAAGGTTCAGGGGCACGTTCGTCCAATTTCTTCGGGCGAACAGTTTTTCACCGTGGCTATAAATACCCCCTTTCCTTTCCTCACTTCCTTTACTCTGCTCGACCTCTCTCTCTCGCTCGAGCTTCTCAAACCCTAGCACCGCCGCTACTATCGTCGCCGGTGAGGAAGAGCTTCACTGCCTCGACCTCGTCGCCGCCGTACTCGCGCCGGCCGCGGAAATCTTCACTCTGTCGCCGCCGTAGCTGTCTTCCTCCGCCAAGTTAGGGCATGGAAGATCTGCACAGACGAACTTCTCATCTCCACCTCACAGTTCGTCGTGTTCTTCGTTCAGGGTAATTAAAAGTTACTTTTACTGCCCTCTTGATTCAAATGATTTCTACAAAATCTTCAAAGGTGTTTATTCTTCAAAAATTTCACACACTAAACACCTCACATGTCATCTGTTCTTGATTCGTTTCTCTAAGCAATAATTTTTCTTCAAGATTCCTCAATTGTGTGGATCTTCGATCTATACAACTCTGGAACCTAAGACAAAGAACGCTTAGTGAAATTCTTCAAGACTCATCTGGTCAAATTCCTCAAACTTGTTCTTTTTGAAAAATCTTCTGAGAACGCATATGACCTCTCCATATTCCTCGCAACTATACTCTGTTCACAGGTACTCATGTCCGCTGCCGAATCACTAGGTTCTCATCAACTTAACTCATTTGCAGCGTTCCTCGAAGAAAGGTTGCATACTTCTTCAGAGAATTCAATTGTTCAAATTCCCCATCTGAAGAAAATGGCTGATGGAAAGAAGCCACAGAAAGGAGGAAAGAGGCCTGAGATCAACACTGCATTTGAAATCCCTGAGGACATCTATGCTGGGTACTGCACACCCCCTGAGGAAGATAAAAATCAGCGCAAGGTGCGCATTCACAAGATAGAGAGGAGATGGGCAAGAGAGTGGAGGGAGTACAGGTATGTGACTCCCAAGTACATGAAGAAATTCGCACTCAATCCTCCATGCTCAAGACCTCCGTTGGCACCTGGCCAAGAAGCTGATCTCACCAGCCTTAAGTGTGGTGAAGATTATCCTGAAGAATGGGCCAAGCTCCATGCCAAGCTGGCCAAACAGGCAAAAGATGCAGTGAGGAAATTCAACGAAGACTCTGCTGCTGCTGCTGCTGCTGAGGCCTCTGTAAAGCCGAAGAAATCCATGGCAAAGAAGCCTGCTCACAAGCCAAGTGCTTCACCTTCAATGCCCTCACAGCCAATTCCTCACGCTGCTCCTGCTCCGACAAAATCCTCAGCACCTGTGCATCTTGCCACGTGTGAAAGGACGACAGGCATCTCTATTGCCTCAGGAGCATCTGCTAGTTCCTCAGCTCCACCAAATTCTTCAACTGGCCCCTCTCTGCTGAAGACAAAGACCACTGCTGGACGAGGCTCTCGCCCAAGTCCTCACAAGAAGCAGGTCGCCTTCCAAGTGCCGTCTGAAGAAGACGAAGCTGATGATGAAGAACTTGCTTAAATCATCAGAGATAGGCAAGTCAGGGCCGCTAGAGCCAAGGGCACAAATGTGCCTCTGCTTCTGGATCCAAAGTTGATCCTTGATTACATTGATCTCTGGCACAAGGACCCAAACACTCCTATGCCTGACTTCAAGCTGACTCCTCGCCAAAGTCATATGCTGACTGCCTTCATCCAAGAAGAGAAATGGAAATTTGAGAAGGCCAGGCAGCTCAAGAAAGCGCAGTACAGGAAGGAGAAATTCCTGAAGAACAACGTTGTCTCTACAACAACTGATGAACTTGTGAAGATCCATTCTGAAATCAAAGTCCTCGGCGATGAATTCAATGCTTACTATGCTGATTGGAAAGGAGCGAAGGTCAGGTTTGTTAAACTGACTAAGATGTTTACCTCCAATGTTGCAGCCCCATCGCAACAAGAAATTCCTCAGACTGAAGCGTCTGCTCAGCCAACTGAAGAACATGCCAGCACCGCTGATGACAATCAGGCTGCTGAAGAAAATGTGGTTCCGGGGCTGATGATTGCATTCCAGCCGCTGATGAAATTGCCAGGGCATCCACTAGTGGTGCGCCTGAAGAAAATGAAGAGGTCAGGGCAACTGCATCAGTTGTGCCTGAAGAAAATGAACCACATTCCTCTGCTCCTCCTGCGCCTACCCCAACTCCAATTCTTCCATCTGCATCAGATGTGAAGAAGACCAAGGCTGCAGAACATGCAGCAGTGGAGAAAAGGAAAGCATCAGCTCCTTCAGATTCTTCAGCAGAGAAGAAGATGAAGAAATTGACAAGCTCATTTGCTAATGCAATTGATGTTGTTCCTGTTTCCTCCATGCCATCAAAGGAAATCGTCTCTTTTGATGAAGAATATGTGATTCCTAGCGGATCTGATAAAGAAATCCTTCTGCTGCTTCGTCAGAGCAGATGGATGAATAAATTGAAGTGGATAAAATCCCTTCAACCCCCACAGTTTCCTCGCCTATGCCTCAGTTTACTGCTGAAGAGGCTGGCGTTGAAGAAATGGAAGATGAAGATGTGGACATTGGTTGTACCACACCAGTGCTGAATGATGACTTTTGGGGAAATCAGCACCCCAACTCTCCACTCTTCACACCATTGCAACAAATTCCTCAGTCCCCAGCAACTACAGTTCAAATGGGATCTGATGAAGCTCATGAAGAAATTTCAGGCACTAGTGCTGAAGAAAATGAAAATGAAGAATTGAAGACCCATGCTGCCACTGAAGAGGAACCAGAAATTCCTTAGCCTGAAGAACCTGAGATTGCGATTCCTGAGGTTGTAATGCAACTGACTGACACTCCTCTGCCCAAGCCAAAGGATCCATTCTCAAGGAAGCAAAAATTCAAGGCTGATGATTTCTTCAGCGAGCACGTATTCTTCACTGATTACAACCCCTATGACTCTGCTCGCATTAGGAAGAGGCGTTTCTGGACTGCCAGCCAGGCAAATTTTTATTCCTCAATGTTGTTCAACAAAGACAAAGTCTTCAATCATGAGCACATTCCTCACGTGGATATGGAATCCATGCCGTGCTTCGTGCCAGTCCTCAGTGTTCATTACGACGCTAGACTGTTAAATTTCTGCACTGATATATGTGATTGGAATGAAGAGCTCATTCTTCAATTTTATGCAAATCTGCACATCATCGGAGACTCTGAAGATGTGAATTCATGGGTGCTGGACTGGATGTCTGAAAATACTCACTACAAGGCACCAGCTACTGAATTGCTTCGTGTTTTGCCTCTCAGTCCTCCCCTTGAAGCTGCTCGTTGCGTCTACAGTGAACCTGAGTTTACAGATCACTATATGCAAGTGCTGATGAAGCCATTGAAGCCAAGTCAGGCCCCAAGAACTAAATTCCTTGTGAAGGAATTGTTATATGTGCCTCGGACTGTCTATCGCATTCTGACGAAGACATTGAGTCCTATCAAGGGCCATGACTCGAATGAAGAAGAAGTCGTTGGCATCATGAAGAATCTGCTTTTCAATATCATTCATGGCGTTCCCGTCAACTTCCATGATTTCTTCATGAGGACTCTGGCCAATGTCGCAATGTCACCTTTTGAGTTGAAGCCTTATGCTCCGTGGATTATGAGATTCATCAGAACAAGGTCTTCACTCAAATACAAAGCTGATACACTGAACCATTGCAGCTACTTGCCCCCGATTGAAGTCCTCAAAAGGACGTTTTCCTCAGCTGATGAAAAGGGCAAGGCTACTGCTGTTATTGATGAAGGCATTCGTCCATTGGATGGTCAATTTCGTAAGGCTGCATCCTACTCCACCAATGATGACTCTGCAACCCATGACTCTGCCGCAAACGCAACCAAGCCAAATCCTCAAGGCACAGCTCCCAGGGTGATGACTGACCGTGAGCTTCTCCTCAGTCTTCACCAGAAGGTTGATCGCAATCACAAATGGGTCAAGCGTCAGTTTGGTTCAATTCTTCACAACATGACTGCTACCCACAATGCAGTGAAGAAAAACCATTACTACCATCATGAAACCCTCAACCGCACCTGGGTTGTTCTGTCTCACATTTACAGCGAAGAAGATCTGAAGAACATGGGTCTCGAGGAGGACTTTGACTGGTCTACACCTCCACCGAAGAAATACAAGAAGGTCAAGGTTCCTTCCTTGGTGGCCAGCTCCTATTCTTCATCGCGCGAAACTGATGAGCATGAAGACTTGGACGACACTGCGGCAGGCCCTACATCAACAAACGACCCCAACAACGCTGGCGCTCCTTCATCAACTTGATATTCTTCAGGGGCGTTAGTCCTCATTTTTGAACCTTTTGGTCATTCGAGGACAAAGGGGGAGAAATTTGAATTAGTCTTCAAGCGGGTCTATCTTATATGGGCGTTTTTTTTAAGTTACAACTCTCGTTCTTCTGATGACTTTGTTGGATCGAGTTGTAAACTTAAAACTCTATGGTGGCCTGATACTTTTGTTATTTCTTCTGCATGCTTATTCCTCGTTAATGTTATTGCACGCATGCTGAATTACATCAGTCACCATATTTCATCATGCATTTCAAATTCTTCATATATTATGTCAAATGCGTGTATGAATTACAAGATATAGGGGGAGATCTCCATGATTCAACTCTTCAAGTGTGCATTGCTTCAAAAGCAAATTCCTCACTATGCGCATCTTCAGGGGGAGTTCTTCTATATCTTGCAATCAAATTCCTCAATATCAGTATTTACACTTCATATGTTTATCCCCGTTGAAAACTTAACCTATATTGTCATCAATCACCAAAAAGGGGGAGATTGTAAGTGCATCTAGTGCCCCTTAGTGATTTTGGTGTATTGAAGACTTATAGGTTAAGGGACTAATGTGTTTATGAGTGTACACAGGTCTATAAGTCTATGAGGAGTTTGATATTTACAGAGAAAGTCGACCCCTAAAAATGAAGTTCTTCGACTGAGGACTTTGGATTTCTGAAGACTTTCTGAAGACTTTGAAAGTGAAGAAATTGGTGTGACCTTGAAGACTTGGTATTCATTTGAGGAACATGAAGCGTGAAGACTTTTGTTTTCGTAGTTTCATTTTCTCTTTCTTGAGTCATAGGAAACACCGTACTGTTAAAAGGGGTCGAGGAAATACTAAGGAAAAATTTCCATGTGATGCTCAACTCAAAATCCTACACCTACCCATCCCTTCGAGTGAAGCCATTGGAAATCTCATACAGTTCAGTCATATTCTTCAGTGACAGAGACGAAGTTCTTCTGGTCTCTGAAGAATTTGTTCTGACTGAGGAGTTAGGAATTCGCCAGTGCGAATTGCCTACACAGTGAGGAACATGATAGCCCTGAGGAATTTGATACTCAAATTTCCGACCGTTCCTGTGCTATGCGCCATCTGTCCCAAAATATCTACCCACCTAACGGTCATATCATTGAAGGGCATTTATGTCTTATCATGACGGGCTGCTCCCTAGGCTATAAATAGCCGCCCCCTACAACCACTAGCCGGTTGGCTGCTCCGAGAGAAATTGACACTTGTCATTTGAGAGCATCCCATCCTCCGAGGACTTTGAGCGAAAATCATCAAGTGAGGAAAACCCAGACCAAACACCTACAAACCCAAAGTGATTGAGCATCACTGAAGAGATTGATCATGCGTGGATCTGACGCTTGTTACCTTTGAAGACTGTGCTTCTTCCAGACGGTTAGGCGTCATGGTCTAGAGCATCCAAGAGGAAATTGTGGATCGCCGAGTGACCGAGTTTGTGAAGGTTGGGAAGTCACCTGAAGACTTACCACGAGTGATTGGGCGAGGTCTATGTGACCTTAGCTCAAGGAGAATACGGTGAGGACTAGGTGTCCTGGACTGTGTGTTCAGGACTGGGTGTCCGGGACTGTCTGTCCTCAGGTTTAAATACCTAGCCGCTCCAACCAGATGAGTTAGAAAATAGGGTTTAGGGTTTTCCGTGGGGCAAAGCCTCTCCACGTCTTTCTATATATATAACAATCAGCATACAATTACATACATACAGGGTACGTGTACATGACACGCTACACCTATTTTGAAACTCCCCCTCAATCTGAACTTCTACTCTGTACAAGGTTTAGATTGGTACTAAAACGGTCTAGCATCTGTCTGGTGGCTGATTTAGTAAACACATCAGCCAGCTGATCGTTAGAAGAAATGAATCTGACCTCAAGAGCTCCAAAAGCAACACACTCATGCACAAAGTGAAAATCAATCTTGATGTGCTTGGTACGTGCATGGAAAACTGGGTTGGCAGTCAGATATGTGGCCGCTAAGTTATCACACCAGAGAACCGGAACACGCTGCTGAGACACTCCAAGCTCTTTGAGTAGTGACTCTACCCAGATGGCTTCAGCAGCTCCATTCGCCAAGGCTTTGTACTTGGCCTCTGTGCTCGACCTCGACACTATTGGTTGTTTCTTCGAACTCCAGGAAATGAGGTTCGGTCCAACAAATATGGCGAAACCTCCAGTTGATCGACGATCATCCAGACAACCTGCCTAATCTGCATCAGTGAAGATACTAATGCTAGTAGAGACAGCCTTGCAAAATTTCAGCCCTGCGTGCAACGTTCCTTTCACATAGCGTAAAATCCGCTTAACAACTTCCCAATGAGCATCAGTGGGCTGTGAGAGAAACTGACACACCTTGTTCACCGCAAATGAAATATCCGGATGGGTGAGTGTTAAATACTGCAGTCCACCAACAACACTACGATACCGGAAAGAATCATCGGTACTGAGAGGCCGTCCAGACACTCGTGCAAGCTGCTCGGAAGTAGACAGCGGTGTGGAAGTAGGCTTACAATTCTCCATGCTCACTCGGTGTAAAAGATCCAAGGCATACTTCCGTTGAGTCAAAGTCATCCCCCCTGAATTGTAGGACGCTTCCAGACCAAGAAAATACTCCAACGGCCCAAGGTCCTTGATAGGAAAACTGGCAGCGAGGGCATGAACAAGACCATCAACCGCACGTGGAGAAGATCCGGCAATGACAATGTCATCCACATAGACAAGCATATAGATCTAAAAATCACGATAGCGGAAGAAAAAAAAGAGATGTATTTGCTTTGGAGGAGGCAAAACCCAAAGCGAGAAGACGAGCACTGAGCCGAGCGTACCACACACGAGGGGACTGCTTGAGTCCACAGAGTGCGCGCTGAAGCTTGCACACATGCGAGGGAAAACGAGCATCCTCGAAACCAGGTGGCTGCTGCATATAGACGTCCTCGGAGAGATACCCATGAAGGAAAGCATTGCTGACATCAATCTGCCGAAGACTCCAACCGCGAGAAACAGCCAAGGCAAGAACCAAACGAATGGTGGCCGGCTTGACAACCGGACTGAAGGTATCACCATAGTCAATGCCCAGCTGCTGTGTGAAACCACGGGCGACCAGACGAGCTTTGTACTTACCAACAGAGCCATCCGGACGGTGCTTGGTCTTAGATCCATTTGCTCCCAACAACATTGACACCACGCGGCCGAGGCACAAGAACCCAAGTCTTGTTGTGATGCAGAGCAGTGAGCTCATCAATCATCGCGGTACGCCAGGCAGTCTCACGGAGAGCATCACGATGAGAGACAGGCACCGCAAGAAACGCACGGCGACGGGGATCATAGCGGATAGTCCCATCAGTAGGAACAAGAGCACGGCGAGTATGATCGCGGCTGCGGGTAACCATGGTGTGTGCAGCAGCAGCTGGGGGCGTCGCGGTCGAGGGAGCTAGACTCCCGTCGACAAAGGGCGACGCGAGCTGCGGTGGTGATGGCGGAGCAGCATCCTCGAGCACCGGGGCGGGGGACACCGCGTCACCGCGCGGCAAGGAGGCCACGGAGGGGCCGGGCGAAGCGGCCGGGTCCGTGGACGGGCCGGTCGAGCAGGGCGAGGCGGTAGCCGATGGAGCAGCCAGGCCGGGCGAGGCGATGACCGAGCCGGGCGACGCGGGAGCCGAGCGGGGAGACGTGCATGTCCCATGCACGTCGATCGCCAAGGAGGGCTGCGCGACGGCCACGTGGGGGCGGTGGGCAGAGGGCGTGCATGCGCCATGCATGTTGAGCGCCGGAGAGGGCAGAGCCGAAGAATCCTGCACAGAAGCAACAGGGCCTGGGACAGGCGTGTTAGTAGACAAATAGGACAAGTCGTATTTGCGCATATGGTGTCAGGACCCCGATTCCAAGTCACATCGATCTAGCCGGTAACACCTCATATCACTTTGCGGCCTCACGCACGGTATTCCCACAGGTGTCGCCTTACCATGGCCCGGGACCGTTTGCGTCTTTTAGCTCACGTATATGATAGTGTCGCTAGCATCCATATGACAGAGAACCCGGGCCGACATGACTAGTCGTGAACCCAAAGTGGCACTAACTTACGGGGACAGGCATACATGAATCAACATCGAGCATGTCGGTCAGCAGCGTGCGAATCCGGGCTGTAGCACTGGGCTAACAAGACTCCGGTGAACCGGGCTATAGCAGGCTAGGCAGGACTCCGGATGTCACCGCGTGACATTTCCCCGAAGGGACAGACACAGGAACGAAGTGAATCACATGCCGGCCAGTCAAGTGTTTCGGAGCAGTAGTGCTGGGCTAGCAGGACTCCGGTGAACCGGGCTGTAGCGGACTACTATGGCTCATGGAAGCACAAGACTACATTTCCCCATAAGAGAGGCTACCAAGGATAAACAACTAGGTTGTCGGATCCCACACATACCAAGCATTTCAATCATACACACAATATGCTCGATATGTGCAAATACAACATGGCATCACAACAAGACTCTATGACTCAGAGTATTTATTCATTAGGCTCCGAAGAGCCAGATATTACAAACATGGGTCTCATGACCCAACATTCAGAGCATACAAGTCAAAGCACATGCGGAAGCTTAACATGTCTGAGTACAGACATCTATAAATGAAAAAGGCTGAGAAGCCTGACTATCTACAAGACCCTGCCGAGGGCACAAGATCGTAGCTGAGGTATCAAGCTAGACGTCGAAGTCCACACGGAACTACTAGCGAGACTGACGTCTCTCTGCAAAACATAAAATAAGCAAACGTGAGTACAAATGTACCCAGCAAGACTTACATCAGGACTATCTACATATGCATCGGTATCAACAAAAGGGGTGGTGGAGTTTAACTGCAGCAAGCCAGCTTTGACTCAGTGGCTAACCTAAACTACGACAGCAAGCAACTCTTTTGAGGTGGCGCACACGAGTCCACATATTCACCATATCAATACACCACTATGGATCCGCTCCCGTCTCCCTACGAGAACGCCATCCATAGCACTCACGCTTATCTTGCGCATTTTAGAGTATCCACTTTCACTTGTCTATGAACTGTTATAGGCAACCCAGAAGTCCTTTACCGCGGACACGGCTATTCGAATAGATCATATTAACCCTGCATGGGTGTACTTCTTCACACACGCTCTCGCCACTTACCACCATGTACACGTCGTGTACCTCGGCAACCTTCAAGCGGAAGCCTGGCGAGGGAGTCGGCCACGACCTGACTAACCACACAAGTCTCTCGTCCAGGTTTATCGCCTATTCGGGTTCCATCCGCAAGGAGATCCGGCCGGGGTGTCGCTCACGGCCCCAAACGATGTGTGCAGGGTTCCCAAGCCCACCTCGATGGATGGATCTACGCTTGGTACACCGTGCCACGGTGCCTAGTCTGTCCCAAGCCCACCTGTACCGGGTACCACTTGGTAGACTACTAACACTACCTACAAACACCAGAAACTAGTTGCAACTCCTGGACAGAGATCAGGTTGATTAATAAGTCGAGAGAGCTTGGAGCGCCCGGAGCCCAATGTGTGGTAGTAACTGTTCATGGATCACAAACATAGAACTCAGTTCTTGAGGACGGTTTCAATGAGACAACCCACCATGTACTCCTACATGGCCTCTCACCGCTACCTTTACCAAATCGTGTTCACACACTTAGCTCTCACACAGTAGGACATGTTCACAACTTTCCAATTCATTCCCGATGAATCAGACCTGACACAACTCTAAGCAATAGCAGGCATGACAAACAAGCATGAATGAGTAGGCACATCAGGGCTCAAACAACTCCTACTCATGCTAGTGGGTTTCATCTATTTACTGTGGCAATGACAGGTCATGCAGAGGAAAGGGGTTCAACTACCACAGCATGTAACAGATGCATCGTTGTTGTCCTAATGCAATAAAAGAGAGCAGGAGCGAGAGAGTGGGATTATATCGGAATGAACAAGGGGGTTTTGCTTGCCTGGCACTTCTGAAGATAGCATTGAGTCTTCATTAGTGTCAATGATCACAACGTCGGAACAACGTCTACCGAGGGGGGAACAACACCGGCAAACAGAGAAGAAACACGATCAATGCAATGCACAATATGATGCATGATCAAGTACATGGCGATATGTTGTGATTTGAGCTAATGCAGCTAAGAACAGAAGAGTTTGAGTTTATTTGAACCAAAAATTCAAATTCAAACTCAAACCATGAATTTATAAAGTGCATTATCATGTTTTGATATGAACAGCAAGGTTAAGTTGTTTAAACATGCATGAAACCAGTGCAGATGGATAGATTGGATTTTTCTGATCATTTTTCATATATAACTTATCTCATTTGGAGTTATGGTTGAATTTCTATGATTTTTAGAAGTTTATAGCATTTTCTGGAATTTCCTAAATAAGTTTAAATCCAGAAAATTCTTTACTGCATCAGCACTACGTCACTGTGACATCAGCTGGTCAACGGGGCGGTCCAGGTCAAACTGACTAGTGGGCCCCGTGTGTCAGTAACTAAACTAAACTAACTAGGTTTAGTTAAAACACTAATCTAGGTTAGTTAGTAGGGCCAGGCCCACAAGTCATTGACCCAGTGGTCAACTAGGTTAGTGTTAATCCGGTGGTTAGCCGGAGTTACGTCGCCGGGGACGAGCCGAGACGGCGGACGAGCTCGGGATCGCTCCTCCGACGACCAAAACAGCGGTGGGGACTACCTACCCGAAGCCCGGGTTCGTGCGCATCCAACGGAGCAAACAGAGCGAGCTGGGGTGGCCGTAATCCTCGCCGGCGTCGAGCTCAGCGGCTGCCGGACCTTGGACGTTGGCGGAAACGGCGCTACGAAGGACGGGAAGGCGCGGGGTTAGCTCCTACAAGCCTTAAGCGATGCGGTGAGTGCGTTAGACACGGTGGCGAGGCCGTTTCGTGGCCGGAGCCACGTCGGCGGCGAGCTCAGGCGGCGGTGGGTTTCGATCATCGGTGAAACAGCGGCTAGAGCTAGCAAACATCGCGGAGACAAGGGGGAGACGGTGAAGGAGCTCACTGGGAGGTCGAAGAGCAGCTCCGTGGGCTCGGGGAGGCGCTCGGGGCGGCGAATCGACGACGACGATCTTCGGTGGCCGACGAGGGAAGCGGCGGTGCTGGCGGCGTCCAGGGGCTTCCGGCGTTGTACAGATCGGTGAGGAGGAATAGGGGGCCGAGGCGGTTCTTCTGGACAGCTCAGGGGAGAGATGCGACGGCGGTGGGCGCAGTGGTGGTGATCGGCGTCGACGGCAGCGCTCGGTTGCGCGCGAGAAAGAGGGTTAGAGGAGGGGGCGAGAGCAGAGAGTAACGGGGAGAGGCAGAGAGGGGTCCAGGGCGGCGACGAGGGAAGGATCGGGGGTCCCAGGTGGAAGCAGGAGGTGGCCGAAGCCGCACGCGCGCGCGCCACGCCTCTCCTCTGCCTACTAGCTGAAGGAAGAAGACGGGCGTGCCCCTGTGGGCTGGGCCCACAATGTTGGGCCTGGTGGGCACTCTCTCCCTCTGTGTGTTTTTCTATTTTGTTTCCTCTTTTCTAATTTTTTGCAGTTTGTCTGTGATTTAGTTTTAACACCAAATCAATGTTAAACTTCATGAAAATAATTGTGTGAACTAAATGGACTTATCCAAAGCCACACAATAATTTTCAGAATTATTGAACATATATTTATTATATAATAAATATAGATCCAATTCAAATATTTATTGGATTAATTCAAAGGCCCAAAATAATTGTTTCTGAGACTCTAGAAATATTGGTTTGAATTTTATCCCTTGCCAACATTTCCAGCAATTAACAGGAACATTTTCTTGGACTTGTTTGAAGAGACTTTTTTAGTGTTGATTATTTTTAAAAGATTTCTGAGGCTTTGAACTTCCTCATTTCAATTTTCTTGAATTTAAATATGATGCAACAACCAAGCTAGTCCAAGTGCAAGGTAAGCTAGGGATGTGACATATGGTCACCCGTAGCCTGTTCAGTGGGAGGAAAAGAGAGAACATCAGCCAAAGAAGAGACATCGACAGTGACCCCAGGAGTGGCATAGGGAAAAACAAACTCGTCGAAAACAACATCACGGGAGATGTAGATACGTCCCATGGAACGATCAAGACACTTGTATCCCTTATGCATCGGACTATAGCCCAAGAAAACACACATGGTGGATCGGAAAGCAAGTTTGTGTGCATTATATTTGCGCAAACTAGGCCAGCAGGCGCACCCAAAAGTGCGAAGAAACTTATAATCGGGGTGCACCTTAAGGAGACGATATATGGGTGTATCTTGTTGAAGAACAGGTGTAGGCATGCGATTAATGAGATAGCATGCCGTAAGGAATGCCTCATCCCAAAAACACAATGGGAGAGAAGAATGAGCCAGCAAAGCAAGGCCTGTTTCAATAAGACGACGGTGTTTGCGTTCAGCAATGCTGTTCTGCTGAGACGTGTGCGGGCAAGACACACGATGAGAGATGCCAGTGCGTTGGAAATAATGATGCAACCGGTGATACTCACCACCCCAGTCGGACTGAACAGCTATGATTTTAGTGTGGAGAAGACGCTCAACATGAGCCTGAAAGGCATAAAATACTTGCTCAACGTCAGACTTATGCTTAAGGAGATAAATCCAAGAGAAGCGAGAGTAATCGTCAACAAAGCTCACATAATATTTATAACCTCCGGAAGAAGCAACAGCTGGCCCCCAAACATCAGAATGAATTAACTCAAGAGGCATAGTGGAAACATGATGTGATAAATGATAATGCAATTGTCGACTTTTAGCACGCTGACAAGCATCACACACGGAAGTCTGACGTTCAGAAGAACACACTAAATCATTATTCCTAACAATGTTGTGAACAATATTATTCGAGGGATGACCGAGACGCTGGTGCCACTGGGACGGGGTGGTCTTGACGCTGAGGGACGCTTGGCGGGTGGAGGATGACGACGCGCGACCGAACGGGATGGGGTAGAGTCCACCATGACATCTACCGTGAAGAAGGATTTTCTTCGTGGCCGTGCCCTTGACAAGGAAAAAGAAACGGTGAAATTCCACAAAAACATCATCATCAAGGACGAGACGATAAACGGAGAGAAGATGTTGATGAATGTGTGGTAGACGAAGAATATTGCATAAACGAAGGGATGAACCGGGTATAGTGGAATGACCAATATGCGAAATAGACAAACCTGCACCATTTGCCACTTGCACTTGATCCTTCCCGCCGTAGCACTCGTGGAAGTGCAGACGATCAAGATCATTCGTCAGGTGGTCCGTCGCACAGGTGTCCAGAATCCAGTGCGGCGGCTCATGGGAGGAGGATGTGGACGCGGAGTTGGCGGCGCGGTGGTCATGATCATAGCGGCTGCGACAGTCGCCGGCCTCATGACCCCAATTCTTGCATATCTGGCACCGGGGACGCCAGCGGTGGTTGCGACCACCCCCGTTGCCACCTGTGTTTCCTCCTCCATTGCGGCTATTGCCGCCATTGTTGTTGTTACGACCAGAGGGGTTGCCCTGGCTGTTGCCATAGCCGCCCGAGCTGGGCGGGAGGGAACCGGCGGAGGGGCGGCCGCCGCTCGGGCGGCCAGAATCGGAGGCTCGGCCGGAAGTGTTGTTGTAGACCGGCCGAGACGCGGCGTTGGCGGAGGACTGCCAATCCTTGTGCTCGGACTGCTGCTGCTGAAGGGCCTCGTAGTGGAGAACGCTGGAGTAGAACGCGGGGAACATGATTGGCACGCCCGCGAAGTTCATGGAGGCGGCGATGGGGTTGAACGCCAAGCTGAGCCCGGTCAGCATGTAGTCGATGATCTCATCATCGCGAAGAGGAGAGCCGGCGGCGGCCATCGAGTCAGCGAGGGCCTTGACCTTCTGCATATACTCGTCGGCGGGACGATCTCCCTTGCGCAGCGCCTGAATCTGGTGCCGGAGGTTGCGCACGCCGGCGTTGTTCTCGGCGGCGAACATGGTGTGCACGGCCGCCCAGGCGGCGGCGGCCGACCTGCAGCCAATGAGCTGCGCGGAGATCTCCATGCTCATCGAACCGAGGAGATGCCCAAGAACCTTCTGATCCAGCGTCCACCATTGCTCGTAGTCGGGGTTGGACACGGTGCGGGCGGCCTCGCCGGTGCCTGTCATCACGGTCGGCGCCGGCGCGGTGGCCGAGCCGTCGAGGAAGCCGTGGAGGCGAACTCCAGTGAAGTTGGGGAGGGCAAGAGCCCTCCGGAGCATGAAGTTGTTGCGGTCAAGGGAGACCGCGATGGGCGGAAGGACGGGGGTGGGAGCCGTCGCGGCGGGTGGGGCGATGACGGGGGCGATCGGGATGAGCGCGGAGGGGGTGGTGAGCGTGAGCACAGAGGAGGGGGTCATCGTGGGTGCTAGCGCGGTGGACATCGCGGCGGCCGCGAGGAAACTGCGGCGGCGGCGGGAGGAGAGGCGGCGGCGGCTAGGGTAGGCTCTAATACCAAGTTAGAAAATAGGGTTTAGGGTTTTCCGTGGGGCAAAGCCTCTCCACGTCTTTCTATATATATAACAATCAGCATACAATTACATATGTACAGGGTACGTGTACATGACACGCTAGACCTATTTTAACGAGATGTACAACTGAGACAACAGTTGGAACTGGTCTACCAAATCATTGTCTTCACCAAGCTTTCTGGTTCTATTTCCTCAACTCTTTCATTTCCTCATAACTGTGTTGTGCTCTTGTTCATATCTGTGTCTGAAGACTTTGACTGAAGACTTTCTCAATTTCTTCAGTCTGTTTGTCTTCATCCTGTGTTATCATGTGTTTACGCTTTCTGTACTCTGTGCTTGTCTTCATTTCATCATGATGACCATGCTTGTGTTCTGCTATGCATACTTTTGAGTACTTATTCCGCTGCAAGTAGTTCTTCGCTAAGGAATTTCCTCACTGGCAAATTCCTCAGTGAAGAATTCATAAAAATCGCCTATTCACCCCCCTCTAGTCGATATAACGCACTTTCATCTTCAGACGTTTAGGTTCGTCTGGAGACCTGACCCTGCAAAAGAGATTAGTTCTTTTTCTTCATCACCCACATCTGGAGGGGTGACAAAGAGTTCATCATTCTGCGAGCTCCATAAGAGAAAGGTGGCATAGATGTCAGTCCACTTCGTTTCACATAAGAGGGGTTAGGGTAAGCATATGAATAAGGAGAGAAATTCTTCGAGGACTTATGAACATAATGATTTGAAGAATAATGCACATATTCATAACCCTTAGTCTTTCCCTGCGAAACAGAAGTGTTAGCACGATGATGTTCATATGAGGACTTTGATCCATATGAGGAATTTGATCCACGTGAGGAACGTGGTCCATATGAGGACTTGGATCCATATGAAGACTTTGGTCCATATGAAGAATTTGATCTGGGATTCCTATTCTTCACAGGTGGTGTCATGTTGACATTCACCTGAAGACTTTCAAGGCACCTTTTGGGGACCCAGATTTTCTTCATAGGGGGGCCGTTCCTGCAGTTAGTGCCAACATATCTAGCAAACACTTCACCATTCTGATTTTTGAACAGTTTATAGTTGGAGTCAAATGACTCATCAGAAGAATATGAAGATTCACATGTAAAGCCAGATAAAGTGGATGGATATACTGGAGGTCCTTTTGCAGCAACCCATGAGGTTTTGGGATAATGCTCAGGTTTCCAGTAGGTCCCATCAGCTTGAGTTTCCTCTCAAAGGCAATACCCTCTTTCCTAGGGTTCCTGTTGAGGATTTGCTTTTTAAGCACATCACAAAGTGCTTGATGCCCTTTGAGGCTTTTGTACATGCCTGTCACATACAATTCCTTCAGCCCTAAATTGTCAGTGATACTAGTAGCATCCTCAGATGAGGAATTTGTGATAGCAGAGAGAGTTGAAGAATTTGCAGCAATAGAAGCATTTGAACTTTCAGGTGAAGAATTAGCAGATTCACATTCAATGCATTTCAAACATGGTGGAATGAATTCTTCCTGAGCGGCACTGATCTATTGAGCAAGCAATGAATCACGCTCCTTCTGAAGATCTTCATAACTCACCCTTAGCTTCTCAAGGTCTTGCTTTCTTTGAACAAATTCATAAGAAAGCTTCTCATGATCAAATAAGAGAGTGTTATGATGACTCTGAAGGTTATCAAACTTGGATTGAAGTCTCTGAAGATTTTTAGTCAAAGTTTTAGTGCGATCCATTTCTTCACCCAACATATCATCGCTCTCATTAAGCATATTTTGAACTTTTTCCAAAGCTCTTTGTTGTTTAGTGGCAAGGGAAGCAAGTTTGGTATAGCTGGGGCCAAATTCATCACTAGATTCATCATCACTAGACTCAGATAGGTAGCATTCAGTTACCTTGGCACCTTTTGCCATAAGGCATGGTGCAGAGGATGATGATTCCAGATTGAAAGTCATCGCCTTGAGCGATTCCTTCAAATCCTCAAACTAGGGATCATGACGAGTTCGATGACCTTCATAGACCTCAGAGAGTTGGTCCCAGATGAGCTTCGCATGGCTGAGATGCATAATGTTCCTGAACTGATTTTGGGACAGACAGGAGCAGATGATGTGCTTCGTCGTGAGGTTAAGTAGAGTGTACTTGCGAATATCATCAGCCTCCGCCATCTTGCATAGATAGGTAAGACCAATCTCAGTGACGGTCCACAGCTCGCTGTTCATCGCCATGAGGCGATTCTTCATCATGGCCTTCCACTTGAGATAATCATGACCGTCAAAGATGGGGCATGACACAGTCTTCATTCCTGCGGTCGACATAACAAAAACTCCAGGCGGTTAAACCAAAATCACACAGAACAAGGGAGTACCTTGCTCTGATCCCAACTAAAAGTGCGTTATATCGACTAGAGGGGGGGTGAATAGGCGATTTTTACAAATTCTTCACTGACGAATTTCAGGGTGAGGAAATTCCTAAGTCGCGAACAACTAGCAGTGGAATAAGTACTCAAAAATAAGCATAACAAAGGAGTAGCGCAGTCAACATGATGAAAAGAAAACAAGCAATGAGTACAGGAAGCGTAAACACAGGATAAGTAGGCTGAAGACAAACTGACTGAAGAAATTGAACTGAGGAAATTGAGGAAGTCTTCAGTCAAAGTCTTCAAATAGTAACGATCAGGTACAACGACACAGAATGAGGAAATGAAGAGGTTGAGGAAATAGAACCAGTTAGCTCGGTGAAGACAGTGATTTGGTAGACCAGTTCCAACTTCTGTGACAGTCGTACGTCTGGTTGGAGTGGCTAGGTACTTAAACCTGAGGACACACAGTCCTCACCGTATTCTCCTTGAGCTAAGATCACACAGACCTCGCCCAATCACTCGTGTAAGTCTTCAGGTGACTTCCAAACCTTCACAAACTCGGTCACTGATACGTCTCCAACGTATCTATAATTTTTGATTGTTCCATGCTATTATATTATCTGTTTTGGATGTTCAATGGGCTTTATTATACACTTTTATATTATTTTTGGGACTAACCTACTAACCCAAGGCCCAGTGCAAATTGCTGTTTTTTTGCCTATTTCAGTGTTTCGCAGAAAAGGAATATCAAACGGGGTGAAACCTTCGGGAGAGTGATTTTTGGAACAAACGTGATCCAGAGGACTTGGAGTGGACGTCAAGAAAGAAGCGAGGAGGCCACGAGGCAGGGAGGCGCGCCTGCCCCCATGGGCCTGCCCCCACCCTCGTGGGCCCCACGCAGCTCCACCGACCTACTTCTTCCTCCTATATATACTCATATACCCCGAAAACATCTAGGAGCACCACGAAACCCTATTTCCACCGCCGCAACCTTCTGTACCCGTGAGATCCCATCTTGGGGCCTTTTCCGGCGCTCCACCGGAGGGGGAATCGATCACGGAGGGCTTCTACATCAACACCATAGCCTCTCCGATGATGTGTGAGTAGTTTACCTCAGACCTTCGGGTCCATAGTTATTAGCTAGATGGCTTCTTCTCTCTCTTTGGATCTCAATACAAAGTTCTCCTCGATCTTCTTGGAGATCTATTCAATGTAACTCTTTTTGCGGTGTGTTTGTCGAGATCCGATGAATTGTGTGTTTATGATCAAGATAATCTATGAACAATATTTGAATCTCCTCTGAATTCTTTTATGTATGATTTGTTATCTTTTCAAGTCTCTTCGAATTATCAGTTTGGTTTGGCCTACTAGATTGATCTTTCTTGCAATGGGAGAAGTGCTTAGCTTTGGGTTCAATCTTGCGGTGTCCTTTCCCAGTGACAGCAGGGGCAACAAGGCACGTATTGTATTGTTGCCATCGAGGATAAAAGGATGGGGTTTATATCATATTGCTTGAGTTTATCCCTCTACATCATGTCATCTTGCCTAATGCGTTACTCTTTTCTTATGAACTTAATATTCTAGATGCATGCTAGATAGTGGTCGATGTGTGGAGTAATAGTAGTAGATGCACAATTGTTTCGGTCTACTTGTCGTGGACATGATGCCTATATACATGATCATGCCTAGATATTCTCATAACTATGCACTTTTCTATCAATTGCTCGACGGTAACTTGTTCACCCACCGTAATACTTATGCTATCTTGAGAGAAGCCACTAGTGAAACCTATGGCCCCCGGGTCTATTTTCCATCATATTAATCTCCCGCCAACATGCTATTTCTGCCGCCGTTTATTTTGCAATCTTTACTTTTAATCTTTATCATAAAAATACCAAAAAATATTATCTTATCATCTCTATCGGATCTCACTTTTGGAAGTGGCCATGAAGGGATTGACAACCCCTTTATCGCGTTGGTTGCAAGGTTCTTATTTGTTTGTGTAGGTACGAGGGACTTGTGTGTGGCCTCCTACTGGATTGATACCTTGGTTCTCAAAAACTGAGGGAAATACTTATGCTACTTTGCTGCATCACCCTTTCCTCTTCAAGGGAAAACCAACGCATGCTCAAGAGGTAGCAGTCACTCGGTGATCCACACTTTCCTCTTGGATGCTCTAGACCATGACGCCTAACCGTCTGGAAGAAGCACAGTCTTCAAAGGTAACAAGCGTCGATTCCACACAAGAACAATATCTTCAGTGATGCTCAATCACTTTGGGTTTGTAGGTGTTTGGGTTTGGGTTTTCCTCACTTGATAATTTTCGCTCAAAGTCTTCGGAGGATGGGATTCTCTCAATGACAAGTGTCAGTTTCTCTCGGAGCAGCCAACCAGCTAGTGGTTGTAGGGGGCGGCTATTTATAGCCTAGGGAGCAGCCCGATATGATAAGACATAAATGCCCTTCAATGATATGACCGTTAGGTGGGTAGATATTTTGGGATAGCTGGCGCATAGCACAGCAACGGTTGGATATTTGAGTATCAAATTCCTCAGGGCTGTCATGTTCCTCACTTGTAGGCAATCCGCACTGTCGAATTCCTAACTCCTCAGTCAGAACAAATTCCTCAGAGACCAGAAGATCTTCGTCTCTGTCACTGAAGAAATTGACTGAACTATATGAGATTTCCAATGGCTTCACTCTAAAGGATTGGCAGGTGTAGGATTTTGAGATGAGCATCACTTGGAAACTTTTCCTTAGTTTTACCTCGACCCCCTTTAACAGTACGGTGTTTCCTATGACTCGAGAAAGAGAAAACGAAACTACGAAAACAAAAGTCTTCACGCTTCATGTTCCTCGCACGAATATCAAGTCTTCAAGGTCACACCAATTTCTTCAATTTCAAAGTCTTCAGAAAGCCAAAGTCTTCAGTTGAAGACATTCATTTTTAGGGTTTGACTTTCTTTGTAAATATCAAACTCCTCATAGACTTATAGACCTGTGTACACTCACAAACACATTAGTCCCTTAACCTATAAGTCTTCAATACACCAAAATCACTAAGGGGCACTAGATGCACTTACATGGTCGCTTGATGAACTAGCTCGAGAAGGTTTGAGTATGGCTGCAAGTCGGCAATCCGCTTGATTGGATGGTTGAGTCCGTTCAAGAAGCGTGTCATTGTTTGCTCGTCGTCTTCCTTGACACTGGCTCGTATCATGGCAATCTCCATTTCTTGGTAGTATTCTTCCACTGTCTTCATGCCTTGCTTGAGGAGTTGCTACTTCTTGAAGAGATCACGGGTGTAGTGTGTAGGCGTGAAGCGAGCCCTCATGACATCCTTCATTTCCGTCCAAGTCGTGATTGGTGGTTCGCCTCTTGTTTGTCTTCGCTCGATCACTTGTTCCCACCAAATAAGGACGTAGTCTTGAAACTCGAGGGAGGCCATGGCGATCTTCTTTTCCTCGTCATAGTTGTGAAGACGGAATATCTTGTCCACCTTCAAGGCCCATGAGAGATATTCTTCGGGATCATTGCTTCGAAGAACTTGGGGGGGTGCGGGCACCCGGGGGTGGAGGGTGCGGGTGCCCGGGGTGGTCCGAGGCAAACAGCCCGGGGGTGCGGGTGCCTGGTGGTTCGAGGTGCGGGCACCCGGTGGTCTCCGATTTGGGCGGAAAATTTGAGGGAAATGCAAAATTCCAAGGATTTCGTGCTGGGGAGGGTTGGGATTATTGGGTAGGGGCTAGATCCACTTGCCAAACATCAAATCTATGGACCTTAAAAACCAAATGTCACAAGATCCAACAAATTGCAAGAAACATTTTTGGGGCTATTTTTGTGGGGATTTTCGAATTTGGACGAAAAACAACAAAATCAAGCTAGAAAATGGGGGGATGGGACTCCAAGATGTGAATCAACCTTGCTCATGATAGCAATATGTTGTAGGGTGAAACCCTAGAGGGGATCTTTTCACACTTGGAGTGGGAAAAGAGGAAGAACACTCAAGAACACAAGGAACAAATCACTCAAACAAACCCAAATATCACATCCACTAGAGTAGCATACAAGAGATCCACAAGATCACATGAACAATTCAAGGAAAATAGCACTACGGTAAAAGTTCTTCCCACTAGGTGAGGTCTTGCATCCAAGAGGATCTTCCTCCTCTAGGAGATCTAGACCTCCTCTTGGAGAAGCTCCTCTTGGAGATCAAGCCCTCCTCTTGGAGAAGATCCTCTTGGATGCAAGACCTCACCTAGTGGGAAGAACTTTTACCCTAGTGCTATTTTCCTTGAATTGTACATGTGATCTTGTGGGTCTCTTGTATGCTACTCTAGTGGATGTGATATTTGGGTTTGCTTGAGTGATTTGTTCCTTGTGTTCTTGAGTGTTCTTCCTCTTTTCCCCCTCCAAGTGTGAAAAGATCCCCTCTAGGGTTTCACCCTACAACATGATGTGATATAATTTATTGTATGAGATGATCATGTTTTGTATAAGTTATCGGCAACTGGCAGGAGCCTTATGGTTGTCGCTTCATTGTATGAAATGCAATCGCCATGTAATTGCTTTACTTTATCACTATGCGGTAGCGATAGTTGTAGAAGCAATAGTTGGCGTGATGACAACGACGCTACGATGGAGATCAAGGTGTCAAGCCGGTGATGATGGAGATCATGATGGTGCTTTGGAGATGGAGATCAAAGGCACAAGATGATGATGGCCATATCATGTCACATATTTTGATTTCATGTGATGTTTATCTTTTATGCATCTTATTTTCTTAGTACGGTGATAGCATTATAAGATGATCCCTCACTAAATTTCAAGGTATAAGTGTTCTCCTTGAGTATGCACCGTTGCGACAGTTCGTCGTGCCGAGACACCACGTGATGATTGGGTGTGATAAGCTCTACGTTCACATACAACGGGTGCAAGACAGTTTTGCACGTGCAGAATACTCGGGTTAAACTTGACAAGCCTAGCATGTGTAGATATGGCCTCGAACACTGAGACCGAAAGGTTGAACGTGAATCATATAGTAGATATGATCAACATAGAGATGTTCACCATTGAAAACTACTCCATCTCACGTGATAATCGGACATGGTTTAGTTGTATCGATCATGTGATCATTTAGATGACTAGAGGAATGTCTATCTAAGTGGGAGTTCTTAAGTAATATGATTAATTGAACTTAAATTTATCATGAACTTAGTCCAGATAGTTTTTGCATATCTATGTTGTTGTAGTTCAATGGCCCGTGCTACCGTTCCCTTGAAATTTAATGCGTTCCTAGAGAAAGCTAAGTTGAAAGATGATGGTAGCAACTACACAGGCCGGGTCCATAACTTGAGGATTATCCTCACTGCTGCACAGAAGAATTATGTCCTGGAAGCACCGCTAGGTGCAAGGCCCGCTGCAGGAGCAACTCCAGACGTTATGAACGTCTGGCAAAGTAAAGCTGATGACTACTCGATAGTTCAGTGTGACATGCTTTACGGCTTAGAATCGGGACTTCAAAGATGTTTTGAACGTCATGGTCATATGAGATGTTCCAAGAGTTGAAGTTAATATTTCAAGCAAATTCCCGAGCAAAGAGATATGAAGTCTCCAACAAGTTCTATAGCTACAAGATGGAGGAGAATAGTTCTGTCAGTGAACACATGAAAGAAATATGCACTAGAGGCAATAATAAAGTTGTTATTTATATTTCCTTATATCATGATAAAAGTTTATTATTCATGCTAGAATTGTATTAACCGAAAACTTTGTACATGTGTGAATACATAGACAAAACAGAGTGTCCCTAGTATGCCTCTACTTGACTAGCTCGTTAATCAAAGTTGGTTAAGTTTCCTGACCATATATATGTGTTGTCATTTTATGAACGAGATCACATCATTAGAGAATGATGTGCTGGACAAGACCCATCCGTTAGCTTAGCATAATGATTGTTAAGTTTTATTGCTATTGCTTTCTTCATGACTTATACATATTCCTCTAACTATGAGATTATGCAACTCCCAGACACCGGACGAACACCTTGTGTGCTATCAAATGTCACAACGTAACTGGGTGATTATAAAGATGCTCTATAGGTGTCTACGAAGGTATTTGTTGGGTTAGCATAGGTCAAGATTAGGATTTGTCACTCTGAGTATCGGAGAGGTATCTCTCGGCCCTCTCTGTAATGCACATCACTATAAGCCTTGCAAGTAATGTCATCAACGGGTTAGTTACGGGATGATGCATTACAGAATGAGTAAAGAGACTTGCCGGTAACGAGATTGAACTAGGTATGATGATACCGACGATCGAATCTTGGCCAAGTAACATACTGATGACAAAAGGAATACCGTATGTTGTTATTGCGGTTTGACCGATAAAGATCTTCGTAGAATATGTAGGAACCAATATGAGCATCCAGGTTCCACTGTTGGTTATTGATCGGAGATATGTCTCGGTCATGTCTACATAGTTCTCGAACCCATAGGGTCCGCACACTTAAAGTTTGATGCGATTTGTATTATTAGTTATGTGTTTTGGTGACCGAAGATTGTTCGGAGTCCCGAATGAGATCACGGACATGACGAGGAGTCTCGAAATAGTCGAGAGGTAAAGATTGCTATATTGGACGATGATATTCGGACACCGGAATGGTTTCGGAATGGTTCGGTATATTTTGGAGTACCGAGGGGTTACCGGAACCCCCCAGGGAAGTATTGGGCCAACATGGGCCATAGGGGAGAGAGAGGGGAGCCCGCAAGGGGTGGCGCGCTCCCCCTCCAATGGAGTTCGAATTGGACAAGGAGGAGGGGGCGTGGCCCCCATTCCCTCTCCCTCTCCTTCCTTTTCCCCCTCCGGTGAGAAAGGAAAAGAGGGGGGGCGAGTCCTACTAGGAGTGGAGTCCTAGTAGGACTCCCCCCTTGGCGCGCCCCCTTGGTGGCCGGCCTCCTCCTCCCCTCCTTTATATACGGGGGCAGGGGGCACCCCAAAGCACAACAGTTGTTCTCTTAGCCGTGTGCGGTGCCCCCCTCCACAGTTTACTCCTCCGGTCATAGCGTCGTAGTGCTTAGGTGAAGCCCTGCGTGGATCACATCACCATCACCATGCCATCATGCTGAAGAAACTCTCCCTAGACCCTCTGCTGGATCAAGAGTTCGAGGGACGTCATCGAGCTGAACGTGTGCTGAACTCGGAGGTGTCATACATTCGGTACTAGATCGGTTGGATCGTGAAGACGTTCATCTACATCAACCACGTTAAACTAACGCTTCCGCTTTCGGTCTACGAGGGTACGTGGACACACTCTCCCCCTCTCGATGATATGCATCTTCTAGATAGATCTTGCGTGATCGTAGGAATTTTTTTGAAATTGCATGCTACGTTCCCCAACAGTGGCATCCGAGCCAGGTCTATGCGTAGATGATATGCACGAGTAGAACACAAAGAGTTGTGGGCGATAATAGTCATACTGCTTACCACCAACGTCTTATTTTGATTCGGCGGTATTGTTGGATGAAGCGGCCCGGACCAACCTTACACGACCACGTTCATGAGACAGGTTCCACCGATAGACATGCAACTTGTTTTGCATAAAGGTGGCTGGCGGGTGTCTGTTTTTCCAACTTTGGTTGAATCGAATTTGACTACGGCCGGTCCTTCTTGAGGTTTAAAACAGCACACTTGACAAAAAATCATTGTGGTTTTGATGCGTAGGTAAGAACAGTTCTTGCTAGAAGGCCCTAGCAGCCATGTAAAACTTGCAACAACAAAGTAGAGGACGTCTAACTTATTTTTGCAGGGCATGTTGTGATATGATATGGTCAAGACATGTTGTGATCTAAGTTATTGTATGAGATGATCATGTTTTATAAAAGTTATCGGCAACTGGCAGGAGCCTTATGGTTGTCGTTTTATTGTATGAAATGCAATTGCCATGTAATTGCTTTACTTTATCACTATGCGGTAGTGATAGTTGTAGAAGCAATAGTTGGCGAGACGACAACGACGCTAGGATGGAGATCAAGGTGTCAAGCCGGTGACGATGGAGATCATGACGGTGCTTTGGAGATGGAGATCAAAGGCATTATAAGATGATCCCTCACTAAATTTCAAGGTATAAGTGTTCTCCCTGAGTATGCACCGTTGCGACAGTTCGTCGTGCCGAGACACTACGTGATGATCGGGTGTGATAAGCTCTACATTCACATACAACGGTGCAAGACAGTTTTGCACGTGCAGAATACTCGGGTTAAACTTGACGAGCCTAGCATATGCAGATATGGCCTCGGAACACTGAGACCGAAAGTTCGAACATGAATCATATAGTAGATATGGTCAACATAGAGATGTTCACCATTGAAAACTACTCCATCTCACGTGATGATCGGACATGGTTTAGTTGATATGGATCACGTGATCATTTAGATGACTATAGGGATGTCTATCTAACTGGGAGTTCTTAATTAATATGATTAATTGAAGTTAAATTTATCATGAACTTAGTCCTGATAGTTTTTCTGCATACCTATGTTGTTGTAGATCAATGGCCCGTGCTACTGTTCCCTTGAATTTTAATGCGTTCCTAGAGAAAGCTAAGTTGAAAGATGATGCTAGAAACTACACGGACTGGGTCCGTAACTTGAGGATTATCCTCATTGCTGCACAAAAGAATTATGTCCTGGAAGCACCGCTCGGTGCAAGGCCCGCTGCAGGAGCAACTCCGGACGTTATAAACGTCTGGCAAACTAAAGCTGATGACTACTCGATAGTTCAGTGTGTCATGCTCTACGGCCTAGAATCGGGACGTTTTGAACGTCATGGAGCATATGAGATGTTCCAAGAGTTGAAGTTAATATTTCAAGCAAATGCCCAAGTTGAGAGATATGAAGTCTCCAACAAGTTCTATAGCTGCAAGATGGAGGAGAATAGTTCTGTCAGTGAACACATACTCAGAATGTCTGGGTACCGTAACCACTTGACTCAGCTGAGAGTTAATCTTCCTGATGATAGTGTCATTGACAGAGTTATTCAATCACCGCCACCAAGCTATAAAGGCTTCATGACGAACTATAATATGCAAGGGATGGAAAAGACAATTTCCAAGCTCTTCGCAATGCTAAAGGCTGCGGAGTTAGAAATCAAGAAGGAGCATCAAGTTGATGGTTAACAAAACCACTAGTTTCAAGAAAAAGGGCAAAGGGAAGAAGGGGAACTTCAAAAAGAATAGAAAGCAAGTTGCTACTCAAGGGAAGAAGCCCAAGCATGGACCTAAGCCTGAAACTGAGTGCTTCTACTGCAAAGGGACTGGTCACTGGAAGCGAAACTGCCCCAAGTATTTGGCGGATAAGAAGGATGGAAAAGTGAAAGGTATATTTGATATACATGTTATTCATGTGTACCTTACTAATGCTCGTAGTAGCGCCAGGGTATTTGATACGGGTTCTATTGCTCATATTTGCAACTCGAAACAGGGCTATGGATTAAACAAAGACTGGCTAAGGACGAGGTGACGATGCGCGTCGGAAATGGTTCCAAGGTCGATGTGATCGCCGTCGGCACGCTACCTCTACATCTACGTTCGGGATTAGTTTTAGACCTGAATAATTGTTATTTGGTGCCAGCTTTGAGCATGAACATTATATCTGGATCTTGTTTGATGCGAGACGGTTATTCATTTAAATCAGAGAATAATAGTTGTTCTATTTATATGAGTAATATCTTTTATGGTCATGCACCCTTGATGAGTGGTCTATTTTTGTTGAATCTCGATCGTAGTGGTAGACATATTCATAATATTGAAGCCAAAAGATGCAAAGTTAATAATGATAGTGCAACTTATTTGTGGCACTGCCGTTTAGGTCATATTGGTGTAAAGCGCATGAAGAAACTCCATGCGGATGGGCTTTTGGAATCACTTGATTATGAATCAGTTGATGCTTACGAACCATGCCTCATGGGCAAGATGACTAAGAATCCGTTCTCCGGAACAATGGAGCGAGCCACTGACTTGTTGGAAATAATACATACTGATGTATGCGGTCCGATGAGTCCTGAGGCTCACGGCGGGTATCATTATTTTCTAACCTTCACAAATGATTTAAGCAGATATGGGTATATCTACTTGATGAAACACAAGTCTGAAACATTTGAAAAGTTCAAAGAATTTCAGAGTGAAGTGGAGAATCATCATAAGAAGAAAATAAAGTTTCTACGATCTGACGCGGAGGCGAATATTTGAGTTACGAGTTTGGCCTTCATTTAAAACAAGGGACAATTCCATTTATCCCCCTAACTTGAGCCACCACCTGGCATTTGCCCTAATTTTCAGGTATGCTCAAAAATACCCCTCTTCCGTCAAGTCACCTTACAGTAATGCCCTTCTGTACTGTTACCATTCGTTCAAAGGGGTTTGACCGTCTGGTGAATAGTAAATGGTGAACAGTAAATTCGAAAAAAATAGCAAAAAAATTCAAAAAAATCTGAAATTTTGTGGGATCGAAGATACTCAAGGGAGCAAGGCGCGTGCAAATTTTGGCATAGTTTGGACATTCCAGCAGCCCGTGTCAAACGAAAAACTTTAAAATGTACGCTGTGAGCAGTGAATTCAAAAAAATAGCAAGAAAATTCAAAAAAATATGAAACTTTTTGGCATCAAAGAGGCTGGGGTGCGCAAGGTGCGTGTAATTTTTTTTTGCGTTTCGACACTGTAGGAGCTCGTGGAGAAAAAAAACAAAATTTGGCGCGGAAAAAAACTTTGAAAAATGCACTATTTTTTTTTGCTAGAGCACCTCGCATGTCATTTGATCACAAAAATTTGCAAGCGCCTTGTGCACCCAAGCCTCTTTGATGCCAAAAAAATCATTTTTTTTATTTTCTTGCTATTTTTTTTTTGAATTTACTGTTCACAGCATATAGATTTAAATTTTTTTCCTTTCCCACGAGTTCCTGGAATGTCCAAACAACGCGAAAATTTGCACACCTTGCGCCCTTAAGTATCTTCGATCCCACAAAATTTCAGATTTTTTCTATTTTTTTGCTATTTTTTTCGAATTTACTGTTGCCCATGTTACTATTCATCAGACGGTCAAACCCCTTTGACCGGACGGCAAGGGCATTTCTGTAAGGTGACTTGACGGAAGAGGGGTATTTTTGAGCATACCTAAAAATTAGGGGTGGCTCAAGTTAGGGGGATAAATGGAATTGTCCCTTAAAACAATGTGGAATAGTTTCACAACTCATGCCACCTGGAGGTTCAGTAGGTTGAGGAGCAACTCTTTGCTCTACTGGTCAGGGTGAAGATACCCTGAACAAGCCCCTCAGAGGATTACTTTCCATAGTAACAAGTGACAGTAAATTTCAGCACACTATATAAATTTTTCGTTACCAAATTCCACCTACCAAAGGCGCTTCACTCCCCGGCAACGGTGCCAGAAAGGAGTCTTGATAACCCACAAGTATAGGGGATCTTTCGATAAGTAAGAGTGTCGAACCCAACGAGGAGCAGAAGGAAATGATAAGCGGTTTTCAGCAAGGTATTCTCTGCAAGCACTGAAATTATCGGTAACAGATAGTTTTGTGATAAGGTAATTTGTAACAGGTAACGAATAACAAGTGTAAATAAAGTGCAGAAAGATGGCCCAATCCTTTTTGTAGCAAAGGACAAGCCTGGACAAACTCTTATATAGAGAAAAGCGCTCCTGAGGCCACATGGGAATTATCGCCAAACTAGTTTTCATCACGTTCATATGATTCGCGTTTGGTACTTTGATAATTTGATATGTGGGTGGACCGGTGCTTGGGTGCTATCCTTACTTGGACAAGCATCCCACTTATGATTAACTCCTATTGCAAGCATCCGCAACTACAAAAGAAGTGTTAAGGTAAACCTAACCATAGCATGAAACATATGGATCCAAATCAGCCCCTTACGAAGCAACGCATAAACTAGGGTTTAAGCTTCTGTCACTCTAGCAACCCATCATCTACTTATTACTTCCCAATGCCTTCCTCTAGGCCCAAACAATGGTGAAGTGTCATGTAGTCGACGTTCACATAACACCACTAGAGGAGAGACAACATACATCTCATCAAAATATCGAACGAATACCAAATTCACATGACTAGTAATAGTAAGACTTCCCCCATGTCCTCAGGAATAAATGTAACTACTCACAAATGATGTTCATGTTCATAATCAGAGGGGTATTGATATGCATATAGGATCTGAACATATGATCTTCCACCAAATAAACCAACTAGCATCAACTACAAGGAGTAATCAATACTACTAGCAACCCACAGGTACCAATCTGAGGCTTTGGGACAAAGATTGGATACAAGAGATGAACTAGGGTTTGAGAGGAGATGGTGTTGGTGAAGATGTTGATGGAGATTGGCCCCCTCCCGATGAGAGGAGCATTGGTGAGGATGATGGCGATGATTTCCCCCTCCCGGAGGGAAGTTTCCCCGGCATAACAGCTCTGCCGGAGCCCTAGATTGGTTCCGCCAAGGTTCCGCCTCGTGGCGGCGGAGTTTCTTCCCGAAAGCTTGCTTATGATTTTTTCTTGGACGAAATACTTCATATAGCAGAAGATGGGCACCGGAGGGCCACCAGGGGGCCCATGAGGCAGGGGGGCACGCCCAGGGGGTAGGGCGCGCCTCCCACCCTCGTGGCTAGGTGTGGCCCCCCCTCTGGTATTTTCTTTGTCCAGTATTTTTTATTAATTCCAAAAATGACTTCCGTGAAGTTTCAGGACTTTTGGAGATGTGCAGAATAGGTCTCTAATATTTGCTCTTTTTCCAGCCCAAAATTCCAGCTGCCGGCATTCTCCCTCTTTATGTAAACCTTATAAAATAAGAGAGAATAGGCATAAGTATTGTGACATAATGTGTAATAACAGCCCATAATGCGATAAATATCAATATAAAAGCATGATGCAAAATGGACGTATCAGTTTTCGACAAGTTCAAGGTGTTGACTACGATGAGATTTTCTCACTCGTATCGATGCTTAAAGTCTGTCCGAATCATGTTAGCAATTGCCGCTTTTTATGAAATCTGGCAAATGGATGTCAAAACTGCATTCCTTAATGGATTTATTAAAGAAGAGTTGTATATGATGCATTCAGAAAGTTTTCCCAATCCTAAAGGTGCTAAAAAGGTGTGCAAGCTCCAGCGATCCATCTATGGACTGGTGCAAGCATCTCGGAGTTGGAATATACGCTTTGATGAGTTGATCAAAGCATATAGTTTTATATAGACTTACGGTGAAGCCTGTATTTACAAGAAAGTGAGTGGGAGCACTACAACCTTTCTGATAAGTATTGTTGATCGGAAATGATGTAGAATTTTCTGGAAAGCATAAAGGAGCGTTTCAAAGGAGTTTTTCAAAGAAAGACCTCGGTGAAGCTATTTACATATTAGGCATCAAGATCTATAAAGATAGATCAATACACTTGATAAGACTTTCGGTGAGTATATACCTTGATAAGATTTTTAAGGAGTTCAAAATGGATCAGTCAAAGAAGGAGTTCTTGCCTGAGTTGTAAGGTATGAAGTTGAGTAAGACTCAAAACCTGACCACGGCAAAAGATAGAGAGGGAATGAAAGTCATTCCCTATGCCTCAGCCATAGGTTCTATAAAGTATGCCATGATGTATACCAGACCTATTGTGTACCTTGCCATGAGTTTGGCAAAGGGGTACAATAGTGATCCAGGAGTAGATCACTGGACAATGGTCAAAATTGTCCTTAGAGGACTAAGGAAATATTTCTCGGTTATGGAGGTGATAAAGAGTTCATCGTAAAGAGTTACGTCGATGCAAGCTTTAACACCGATCTGGATGACTCTGAGTCTCAATCTGGATACATATTGAAAGTGGTAGCAATTAGCTAGAGTAGCTCCATGCAGAGCATTGTAGACATAGAAATTTGCCAAATACATATGGATTTGAATGTGGCAGACCCGTTGACTAACTTCTCTCACAAGCAAAACATGATTACACCTTAGTACTCTTTGGGAGTTAATCACATGGCGATGTGAACTAGATTATTGAATCTAGTAAACCCTTTGGGTGTTGGTCACATGGCGATGTGAACGATGGGTGTTAATCACATGGTGATGTGATCTAGATTATTGACTCTAGTGCAAGTGGGAGACTGAAGGAAATATGACCTAGAGGCAATAATAAAGTTGTTATTTATATTTCCTTATATCATGATAAATGTTTATTATTCATGCTAGAATTGTATTAACCGGAAACTTTGTACATGTGTGAATACATAGACAAAACAAAGTGTCCCTAGTATGCCTCTACTTCACTAGCTCGTTAATCAAAGATGGTTAAGTTTCCTGACCATAGACATGTGTTGTCATTTGATGAACGGGACAAGACCCATCTGTTAGCTTAGCATAATGATCGTTAAGTTTTATTGCTATTGCTTTCTTCATGACTTATACATATTCCTCTGACTATGAGATTATGCAACTCCCGAATACTGGATGAACACCTTGTGTGCTATCAAACGTCACAACATAACTGGGTGATTATAAAGATTCTCTATAGGTGTCTCTGAAGGTGTTTGTTGGGTTGGCAGATCAAGATTTGGATTTTTCACTCCGAGTATCTGATAGGTATCTCTGGGCCCTCTCGGTAATGCATATCCCATAAGCCTTGCAAGCAATGCGACTAATGATTTAGTTACAGGATGATGCATTACAGAATGAGTAAAGAGACTTGCCGGTAACGAGATTGAACTAGGTATGATGATACCGACGATCGAATCTCGGGCAAGTAACATACCAATGACAAAGGGAATAACGTATGTTTTTATTGCGGTTTGACCGGTAAAGATCTTCGTAGAATATGTAGAAACCAATATGAGCATCCAGGTTCCGCTGGTTGTTATTGATCGGGGATATGTCTCGGCCATGTCTACATAGTTCTCGAACCAGTAGGGTCCGCACGCTTAACGTTCGATGACGATTTGTATTATGAGTTACGTGTTTTGGTGACCGAAGATTGTTCGGAGTCCCGGATGAGATCACGGACATGACGAGGAGTCTCAAAATAGTCGAGAGGTAAAGATTGATATATTGGACGATGATATTCGGACACCGGAATGGTTTCGGAATGGTTCGGGTATATTTCGGTGTACCGAGGGGTTACCGGAACCCCCCGAGTATTGGGCCTACATGGTCCATAGGGGAGAGAGAGGGGAGCCTGCAAGGGGTGGCGCGCACCCCCTCCAAGGGAGTCCGAATTGGACATGGAGGAGGGGGCGCGGCCCCCTTTCCCTCTTCCTCTCCCTCTCCTTCCTTTTCCCCCCGATGAGAATGGAAAAGAGGGGGGTCGAATCCTACTAGGAGTGGAGTCCTAGTAGGACTCGCCCCCCTTGGCGCGCCCCCTTGGTGGTCGGCCTCCTCCTCCCCTCCTTTATATACGGGGGCAGGGGGCACCCCAAAGCACAACAGTTGTTCTCTTAGCCGTGTGCGGTGCCCCCCTCCACAGTTTACTCCTCCGGTCATAGCGTCTAGTGCTTAGGCGAAGCCCTGCACGGATCACATCACCATGACCGTCACCATGCCGTCGTGCTGACGAAACTCTCCCTCGACCCTCTTCTGGATCAAGAGTTCGAGGGACGTCATTGGGCTGAACGTGTGCTGAACTCGGAGGTGTCGTATGTTCGGTACTAGATCGGTTGGATCGTGAAGACGTTCGACTACATCAACCGCGTTAACCTAACGCTACCGCTTTCGGTCTACGAGGGTACGTGGACACACTCTCCCCCTCTCGTTGCTATGCATCTTCTAGATAGATCTTGCGTGATCATAGGAAATTTATTGAAATTGCATGCTACGTTCCCCAACAACACATACTCAGAATGTCTGGGTACCATAACCACTTGACTTAGCTGGGAGTTAATCTTCCTGATGATAGTGTCATTGACAGAGTTCTTCAGTACTGCCACCAAGCTAAAAAGGCTTCGTGATGAACTATAATATGCAAGGGATAGAAAAGACAATTCTCGAGCTCTTCGCAATGCTAAAGGTTGCGGAGGTAGAAATCAAGAAGGAGCATCTAATGTTGATGGTTAACAAAACCACTAGTTACAAGAAAAAGGGCAAAGGGAAGAAGGGGAACTTCAAGAAGAATAGCAAGCAAGTTGCTGCTCAAGGGAAGAAGCCCAAGTCTGGACCTAAGCCTGAAACTTAGTGCTTCTACTGCAAAGGGACTGGTCACTGGAAGCGGAACTGTCCAAAGTATTTGGCGGATAAGAAGGATGGCAAAGTTAAAGGTATATTTGATATACATGTTATTGAAGTGTACCTTACTAATGCTCGTAGTAGCGCCTGGGTATTTGATACTGGTTTTGTTGCTCATATTTGCAACTCGAAACAAGGGCAACAGATTAAACGAAGATTGGCTAAGGACGAGGTGACGATGCGCGTCGGAAATGGTTCCTAGGTCGATGTGATCACCGTCGGCACGCTACCTCTAACTCTACCTTCGGGATTAGTTTTAGACCTGAATAATTGTTATTTGGTGCCAGCGTTGAGCATGAACATTATATCTGGATCTTGTTTGATGCGAGACGGTTATTCATTTAAATCAGATAATAATGGTTGTTCTATTTATATGAGTAATATATTTTATGGTCATGCACCCTTTATGAGTGGTCTATTTTTGTTGAATCTCGATCGTAGTAATACACATATTCATAATATTGAAACCAAAAGATGCAAAGTTAATAATGATAGTGCAACTTAGTTGTGGCACTGCCGTTTAGGTCATATTGGTGTAAAGCGCATGAAGAAACTCCATGCTGATGGGCTTTAGGAATCACTTGATGCTTGCGAACCATGCCTCATGGGCAAGATGACTAAGACTCCGTTCTCCGGAACAATGGAGCGAGACACTGACTTTTTGGAAATAATACATACTGATGTATGCGGTCCGATGAGTGTTGAGGCTCGCGGCGGGTATCGTTATTTTCTAATCTTCACAGATGATTTAAGCAGATATGGGTATATCTACTTAATGAAACATAAGTCTGAAACATTTGAAAAGTTCAAAGAATTTCATAGTGAAGTGGAAAATCGTCGTAACAAGAAAATAAAGTTTCTACGATCTGATCGCAGAGGCGAATATTTGAGTTACGAGTTTGGTCTTCATTTGAAACAATGTGGAATAGTTTCGCAACTCACGCCACCTGGAACACCACAGGGTAAAGGTGTGTCCGAACGTCGTAACCGTACTTTATTAGATATGGTGCGATCTATGATGTCTCTTACCGATTTACCACTATCATTTCGGGGTTATGCTTTAGAGATGGCTGCATTCATATTAAATAGGGCACCATCTAAATCCGTTGAGACGACACCATATGAACTGTGGTTTGGCAAGAAACCTAAGTTGTCGTTTCTTAAAGTTTGGGGCTGCGATGCTTATGTGAAAAAGCTTCAACCTGATAAGCTCGAACCAAAATCCGAGAAATGTGTCTTCATAAGATACCCAAAAGAAACTGTTGGGTACACCTTCTATCACAGATCCAAAGGCAAGATATTTGTTGCTTAGAATGGATCCTTTCTGGAGAAGGAGTTTCTCTCGAAAGAAGTGAGTGGGAGGAAAGTAGAACTTGATGAGGTAGTTGTACCTTCTCCCAAATTGGAAAGTGGTTCATCACAGAAATTATTTCCAGTGATGCCTACACCAATTAGTGAGGAAGTTAATGATGATGATCATGAAACTTTAGATCAAGTTACTACCGAACCTCGTAGGTCAACTAGAGTACGGTCCGCACTAGAGTGGTACGGTAATCCTGTTCTGGAGGTCATGTTACTAGACCATGACTAACCTACGAACTATGAGGAAGCGATGATGAGCCCAGATTCCGCAAAATGGCTTGAGGCCATGAAATCTGAGATGGGATCCATGTATGAGAACAAAGTCTGGACTTTGGTTGACTTGCCCGATGATCGGCGGGCCATAGAAAATAAATGGATCTTCAAGATGAAGACTGACGCTGACGGTAATGTTACTGTCTACAAAGCTCGACTTGTTGCGAAAGGTTTTTGACAAGTTCAAGGAGTTGACTACGGTGAGACCTTCTCACCCGTAGCGATGCTTAAGTCTGTCCGAATCATGTTAGCAATTGCCGCATTTTATGATTATGAAATTTGGCAAATGGATGTCAAAACTGCATTCCTTAATGGATTTCTTAAAGAAGAGTTGTATATGATGCAACCAGAAGGTTTTGTCGATCCTAAAGGTGCTAACAAAGTGTGCAAGCTCCAGCGATCCATTTATGGACTGGTGCAAGCCTCTCGGAGTTGGAACATACGCTTTGGTAGTGTGATCAAAGCATATGGTTTTATACAGACTTTTGGAGAAGCTTGTATTTATAAGAAAGTGAGTGGGAGCTCTGTAGCATTTCTAGTATTATATGTGGATGACATATTGTTCATTGGAAATAATACAGAATTTCTGGATAGCATAAAAGGATACTTGAATAAGAATTTTTCAGTCAAAGACCTCGATGAAGCTGCTTATATATTGGGCATCAAGATCTATAGAGATAGATCAAGACGCTTAATTGGACTTTCACAAAGCACATACCTTGATAAAGTTTTAAAGAAGTTCAAAATGGCTCAGTCAAAGGAAGGGTTCTTGCCTGTGTTACAAGGTGTGAAGTTGAGTCAGACTCATTGCCCGACCACTTCAGAAGATAGAGAGAAAATGAAAGTCATTCCCAATGCCTCAGCCATAGGTTCTATCATGTATGCAATGCTGTGTACTAGACCTGATGTGTGCCTTGCTATAAGTTTAGCAGGGAGATACCAAAGTAATCCAAGAGTGGATCACTGGCTAGCAGTCAAGAACATCATGAAATGTCTGAAAAGTACTAAGGATATGTTTCTCATTTTTGGTGGTGACAAAGAGCTTGTCGTAAATGGTTACGTCCATGCAAGCTTTGACACTGATCTGGATGACTCTAAGTCACAAACCAGATACGTATTTATACTGAATGGTGGAGCTTTAAGTTGGTGCAGTTCCAAGCAGTGCGTCGTGGCGGGATCTATGTGTGAAGCGGAGTACATAGCTTCTTCGGAAGCAGCAAATGAAGGAGTCTGGATGAAGGAGTTTATATCCGATCTAGGTGTAATACCTAGTGCATCAGGTCCTATGAGAATCTTTTGTGACAATACTGGAGCAATTGCCTTGGCGAAGGAATCCAGATTTCACAAGAGAACCAAACACATCAAGAGACGCTTCAACTCCATCCGTGATCAAGTCAAGGAGGGAGACATAGAGATTTACAAAATACATACTGATCTGAATGTTGCAGACCCGTTGACTAAGCCTCTTCCATGAGCAAAACATGATCAGCACCAAGACTCCATGGATGTTAGAATCATTACAATGTAATCTAGATTATTGACTCTAGTAAAAGTGGGAGACTGAAGGAAATATGCCCTAGAGGCAATAGTAAAGTTGTTATTTATATTTCCTTATATCATGATAAATGTTTATTATTCATGCTAGAATTGTATTAACCGGAAACTTAGTACATGTTTGAATACATAGACAAAACAGAGTGTCCCTAGTCTGCCTCTACTTGACTAGCTCGTTAATTAAAGATGGTTAAGTTTCCTGACCATAGACATGTGTTGTCATTTGATGAACGGGATCACATCATTAGAGAATGATGTTATGGACAAGACCCATCCGTTATCTTAGCATAATGATCGTTAAGTTTTATTGCTATTGCTTTCTTCATGACTTATACATATTCCTGTGACTATGAGATTATGCAACTCCCGAATACCGGAGGAACACCTTGCGTGCTATCAAACGTCACAACATAACTGGGTGATTATAAAGATGCTCCACAGGAGTCTCCGATGGTGTTTGTTGGGTTGACATATATCAAGATTAGGATTTGTCACTCCGGGTATCGGAGAGGTATCTCTGGGCCCTCTCGGTGATGCACATCACTATATGCCTTGCAAGCAATGTGACTAATGAGTTAGTTACGAGATGATGCATTACAGAACGAGTAAAGAGACTTGCCGGTAACGAGATTGAACTAGGTATGATGATACCGACGATCGAATCTCAGGCAAGTAACATACCGATGACAAAGGGAATAACGTATGTTGTTATTGCGGTTTGACCGATAAACATCTTCGTAGAATATGTAGGAACCAATATGAGCATCCAGGTTCCGCTGTTGGTTATTGATCGGAGATATGTCTCGGTCATGTTTACATAGTTCTCGAACCCGTAGGGTTCGCATGCTTAACGTTCGATGACGATTTGTATTATGAGTTATGTGTTTTGGTGACCGAAGATTGTTCAGAGTCCCGGATGAGATCACGGACATGACGAGGAGTCTTGAAATAGTTGAGAGGTAAAGATTGATATATTGGACATTGATATTCGGACACCGGAATGGTTTCGGAATGGTTCGGGTATATTTCGGAGTACCGAGGGATACCGGAACCCCCGGGGAATTATTGGGCCTACATGGGCCATAGGGGAGAGGGGAGGCAGCACACAAGGGGTGGCCGTGCCCCCCTCTCATGGGGAGTCCGAATTGGACTAGGGGGAGGGGGCGCACCCCTTTCCTTCTCCTCTTCCCTCTCCTTCCCCCTTTTCCCCCTCCATGAGAAGGAAAAAGAGAGGGGGGCGAATCCTACTAGGAGTGGAGTCCTAGTAGGACTGCCCCCCTTGGCGCGCCCCCTTGGTGGTCGGCCTCCTACTCCCCTCCTTTATATACGGGGGCAGGGGCACCCCAAAGCACAACCGTTGTTATCTTAGCCGTGGGCGATGCCCCCCTCCACAGTTTACTCCTCCGGTCATATCGTCGTAGTGCTTAGGCGAAGCCCTGCACGGATCACATCACCATCACCACGCCGTCGTGCTGACGAAACTCTCCTTCGACCCTCTGCTGGATCAAGAGTTCGACGGACGTCATCGAGCTGAACGTGTGCTGAACTCGGAGGTGTCGTACGTTCGGTACTAGATCGGTTGGATCGTGAAAATGTTCGACTACATCAACCGCGTAAACCTAAACGCTTCCTCTCTCGGTCTACGAGGGTACGTGGACACACTCTCCCCCTCTCGTTGCTATGCATCTCCTAGATAGATCTTGCGTGATCATAGGAAATTTTTTGAAATTGCATGCTACGTTCCCCAAAGGGTCCACATGTCATTGACCAAGAAAATGACTAGGCATATAATCTCCTAATCTAGACTGGCTCAAGACGGCGGTGCTGGGCTGTGATGAACCACAAGTATAGGGGATCAATTGTAGCACTTTTTGATAAGTAAGAGTGTCGAACCCAACGAGGAGCAGAAGGAAATGACAAGTAGTTTTCAGAAAGGTATTGTCAGCAAGTGCTGAAATTGTAAGTAGCGAGTAGTTTGATAGCAAGATAATTTGTAACGAGCAAGTAGCGATAATAGTAACAAGTATGCAGCAAGGTAGCCCAATCCTTTTGAGGCAAAGGACAGGCCAAAACGGTCTCTTAGGATAAGCAAAGCGTTCTTGAGGGTACACGGGAATTTCATCTGGCCACTTTCATCATGTTGGTTCGATTTGTGTTCGCTACTTTGATAATTTGATATGTGGGTGGACCGGTGCTTAGGTGATGTTCTTACTTGAACAAACCTCCTACTTATGATTAACCCTCCCGCAAGCATCCGCAACTACGAGAAACGTATTAAGAATAAATTCTAACCATAGCATTAAACTTTTGGATCCAATTGGCCCCTTACGAAATAGCGCATAAACTGGGGTTTAAGCTTCTGTCACTCTCGCAACCCACCATATAATTGCTACTCCACAATGCATTCCCTTAGGCCCAAATATGGTGAAGTGTCATGTAGTCGACGTTCACATGACACCACTAAGGGAATAACAACATACATACTATCAAAATATCGAACACATATCAAGTTCACATGATTACTTGCAACATGATTTCTCCCGTGACCTCAAGAACAAAAGTAACTACTCAAAAATGATAAACATGTTCATGATCGAGGAGTATTAAATAGCATAATGGATCTGAACATATAATCTTCCACCAAATAAACCATATAGTAATCAACTACAAGATGTAATCAACACTACTAGTCACCCACAGGCACCAATCTATAGTTCCGGTAACAAGATTGAATACAAGAGATGAACTAGGGTTTGAGATGAGATGGTGCTGTTGAAGATGTTGATGGAGATTTCCCTACCCAAGATGGGAGAGTTGTTGGTGATGATGACGATGATGATTTCCCCCTCCGGGAGGGAAGTTCCCCCGGCAGAATCGCTCCGTCGGAGGGCAAAAGTGCTCCTGCCCAAGTTCTGCCTCGATACGGCGGCGCTCCATCCCGAAAGACTTCTCCTTATTTTTTCTAGCTCAAAATGACTTATGTACCAGAATATGGGCACCGGAGGTGGGCCGAGGAGGCCACAACCCACCAGGGCACGCCTGGGGGGCCTGGCGCGCCCAGGTGGGTTGTGCCCACCTGGTGGCCCCCCTCTGGTGTTTATTGGCTCCAATATTTCTTAAATAATCCATAAAAAATTCTCCGTGAAGTTTCAGCTTATTTGGAGTTGTGCGGAATAGGTGGCCTGACGTAGCTTTTCCAGGTCCAGATTTCCAGCTGCCGGAATTCTCCCTCTTGGTGCGTTCCTTGCAAATTATGAGAGAAAAGGCATTAGGATTACTCCAAAAAGCATTATTATCGATAAAAACATTATAAATAACAATAAGAAAACATGATGCAAAATGGACGTATCAGGCTGCCACCAAGCTCCTCTTCCTGAACCTAGCAGAGACGACAAAGAGCCCAACACCAACACATGGCATCTCTTCGCACCAACCCTTACCTTTCCTGGCCTCACACATCATCCTCAACCATTACCTGACTTATTCTCCCCCATCCCCCCAATGCCACAACCACAACCACACACACACTCTCATAGGTTGACCTCTCCTACATCTTCTCCTCTGTCGCACACAGTCATTGTCAAACCCACGTTAGTGTCCATGATGCCCCTAGGGCCCCTTATATAGCACATGTTATGGAAGGCTTCCATGTCTATGCACGCCGTGTTCGGGGACAAAGTCATGATGCAGTGTTGGTTTACAACACATTTACACCTTTTTTTCTTAGTCATAGAGTGTTTCCTCATTCCTTCAACTTCTGGCGGTAAACCTCTCCTGAGGTAGTTGGCGGTCCTTCTGGTGTCGTGAGATGCCCTGAGCCTTGTGTGGCATGTCTTGGCATTGAAGGGAAGCAAGACGATAAGTGATTTGACTTATCATCAACAAGGCCCCATTAGTACTCATAAGAGAGTAATGTTGATGTAGATGCTTGTGGGTTTTCCCCTTCTTGTTATCTTGGTTGGTTCTGATGGCGATTCTCCTAATGATGTCTTGCTCTCGCTGCGGGTTCTCTTCTAGAATTCGTCGGCAAGCTGATAATCATTGTAGAATCCCTTATGAAAAGTGTACTTCATATGTCTACGGATGGAAGGTTGACATAGATGCCCTATGTTGAACGAGTTTCATGTATCGATAGGCGAGTTGGTGTAGATGCCTTGTCAAAAGCATGAGTCATGTGCCATTTCACGGCAAGTAACAAATTATGCATTTTTTTCTCCCCAATACAAAGGGTTTTGTAGCCCTGGCTCCGTCTTGGTTAGGTTTCCGAATCAAGTGTGTATTGTCCTTGTGAAATTTAGCAAGTGGTGATGTTTTATGAGGGTTAGCTCCCAAGGCATGTTTATGAAGGAAATATGCCCTAGAGGAAATAATAAAGTTATTATTTATTTCCACATATCATGATAAATGTTTATTATTCATGCTAAAATTGTATTAACCGGAAACATAATACATGTGTGAATACATAGACAAACATAGTGTCACTAGTATGCCTCCACTTGACTAGCTCGTTAATCGAAGATGGTTGAGTTTCCTAGCCATGGACACGAGTTGTCATTTGATTAACAGGATCACATCATTAGGAGAATGATGTGATTGACTTGACCCATTCTGTTAGCTTAGCACTTGATCGTTTAGTATGTTGCTATTGCTTTCTTCATGACTTATACATGTTCCTATGACTATGAGATTATGCAACTCCCGTTTACCGGAGGAACACTTTGTGTGCTACCAAACGTCACAACGTAAATGGGTGATTATAAAGGTGCTCTACAGGTGTCTCCGAAGGTACTTGTTGAGTTGGCGTATTTCGAGATTAGGATTTGTCACTCCGATTGTCGGAGAGGTATCTCTGGGCCCTCTCAGTAATGCACATCACTATAAAGCCTTGCAAGAAATGTGACTAATGAGTTAGTTGCAGGATGATGCATTACGGAACGAGTAAAGAGACTTGCCGGTAACGAGATTGAACTAGGTATTGAGATACCGACGATTGAATCTCGGGCAAGTAAAACATACCGATGACAAAGGGAACAACGTATGGTGTTATGCGGTTTGACCGATAAAGATCTTCGTAGAATATGTAGGAGCCAATATGAGCATCCAGGTTCCGCTATTGGTTATTGACCGGAGACGTGTCTTGGTCATGTCTACATACTTCTCGAACCCGTAGGGTCCGCACGCTTAAAGTTTGGTGACAATCGGTATTATGAGTTTTTATGTTTTGATGTACCGAAGGTAGTTCAGAGTCCCGGATTTGATCACGGACATGAGGAGGAGTCTCGAAATGGTCGAGACGTAAAGATCGATATATTGGATGACTATATTCGGACACCGGAAGTGTTCCGAGTGGTTTCGGAGAAAACCGGAGTGCCGGAGGGTTACCGGACCCCCCCCCCCAGAGAAATAATGGGCCTTATGGGCCTTAGTGGAGAGAGAGAGGGCTGGCCTAGGGCAGGCCACGCGCCCCTCCCCCTCTGGTCCAAATTGGACTAGGAGAGGGGGGGCGGCGCCTGATACGTCCATTTTGCATCATGCTTTTATATCGATATTTATCGCATTATGGGCTGTTATTACACATTATGTCACAATACTTATGCCTATTCTCTCTTATTTTATAAGGTTTACATGAAGAGGGAGAATGCCGGCAGCTGGAATTCTGGGCTGGAAAAGGAGCAAATATTAGAGACCTATTCTGCACAACTCCAAAAGTCCTGAAACTTCACGGAAGTCATTTTTGGAATTAATAAAAAATACTGGACGAAGAAAATACTAGAGGGGGGCCACACCCTGGCCACGAGGGTGGGAGGCGCGCCCTACCCCCCTGGGCATGCCCCCTGCCTCGTGGCCCCCCTGGTGGCCCTCCGGTGCCCATCTTCTGCAATATGAAGTCTTTCGTCCGAGAAAAAATCATAAGCAAGCTTTCGGGAAGAAACTCCGCCGCCACGAGGTGGAACCTTGAACGAACCATTCTAGGGCTCCGGTAGAGCTATTCGGCCGGGGAAACGTCCCTCCGATAGGGGGAAATCATCGCCATCGTCATCACCAACGCTCCTCTCATCGGGAGGGGGCCAATCTCCATCAACATCTTCACCAGCACCATCTCCACTCAAACCCTAGTTCACCTCTTGTATCCAATCTTTGTCCCAAAGCCTCAGATTGGTACCTATGGGTTGCTAGTAGTGTTGATTACTCCTTGTAGTTGATGCTAGTTGGTTTATTTGGTGGAAGATCATATGTTCAGATCCTATATGCATATTAATACCCCTCTGATTATGAACATAAATATGATTTGTGAGTAGTTACGTTTGTTCCTGAGGACATGGGAGAAGTCTTGCTATTAGTAGTCATGTGAATTTGGTATTCGTTCGATATTTTGATGAGATGTATGTTGTCTCTCCTCTAGTGGTGTTATGTGAACGTTGACTACATGACACTTCACCATTATTTGGGCCTAGAGGAAGGCATTGGGAAGTAATAAGTAGATGATGGGTTGCTAGAGTGACAGAAGCTTAAACCCTAGTTTATGCATTGCTTCGTAAGGGACTGATTTGGATCCATATGTTTCATGCTATGGTTAGGTTTACCTTAATACTTATTTTGTAGTTGCGGATGCTTGCAATAGGAGTTAATCATAAGTGAGATGCTTGTCCAAGTAAGGACAGCACCCAAGCACAGGTCCACCCACATATCAAATTATCAAAGTACCGAACGCGAATCATATGAACGTGATGAAAACTAGCTTGACGATAATTCTCATGTGTCCTCGAGAGCGCTTTTCTCTATATAAGAGTTTGTACAGGCTTGTCCTTTGCTACAAAAAGGATTGGGCCATCTTGCTGCACTTTATTTACACTTGTTACTTGTTACCCGTTACAAATTACCTTATCACAAAACTATCTGTTACCGACAATTTTAGTGCTTGCAGAGAATACCTTGCTGAAAACCGCATGTCATTTCCTTCTGCTCCTCGTTGGGTTTGACACTCTTACTTATCGAAAGGACTACGATAGATCCCCTATACTTGTGGGTCATCAGCGCCCCCCTTTCCTTCTCCCTCTCCCCCTTCCTTTCCCCCTCCTAGTAGGAGTAGGAAAGAGGGGAGTCCTACTCCTACTAGGAGGAGGACTCCTCCTCCTGGCGCGCCCACAAGGGGCCGGCCGGCCTCCCCCTTGCTCCTTTATATACGGGGGCAGGGGCACCTCTAGACACACAAGTTGATCTGTTGATCTCTCCCAGCCGTGTGCGGTGCCCCCCTCCACCATATTCCACCTCGGTCATATTGTAGCGGTGCTTAGGCGAAGCCCTGCGTCGGTAGCAACATCATCACCGTCATCACGCCGTCGTGCTGACGGAACTCTCCCGTGAAGCTCTGCTGGATCGGAGTTCGCGGGACGTCATCGAGCTGAACGTGTGCTGAACTCGGAGGTGCCATACGTTCGGTACTTGGATCGGTCGGATCGTGAAGACGTACGACTACATCAACCGTGTTGTGTTAACGCTTAAGCTTTCGGTCTACGAGGGTACGTGGACAACACTCTCCCCTCTCGTTGCTATGCATCACCATGATCCTGCGTGTGCGTAGGTATTTTAAATTACTACGTTCCCCAACAGTGGCATCCGAGCCTGGTTTTATGCGTAGATGTTATATGCACGAGTAGAACACAAGTGAGTTGTGGGCGATACAAGTCATACTGCTTACCAGCATGTCATACTTTGGTTCGGTGATATTGTTGGATGAAGTGGCCTGGACCGACATTACGCGTACGCTTACGCGAGACTGGTTCTACCGACGTGCTTTGCACATAGGTGGCTGGCGGGTGTCAGTTTCTCCAACTTTAGTTGAATCGAGTGTGGCTACGCCCGGTCCTTGAGAAGGTTAAAATAGCACTAACTTGACGAACAATCGTTGTGGTTTTGATGCGTAGGTAAGAACGGTTCTTGCTCAGCCCGTAGCAGCCACGTAAAACTTGCAACAACAAAGTAGAGGACGTCTAACTTGTTTTTGCAGGGCATGTTGTGATGTGATATGGTTAAGACATGATGCTATATTTTATTGTATGAGATGATCATGTTTTGTAACCGAGTTATCGGCAACTGGCAGGAGCCATATGGTTGTCGCTTTATTGTATGCAATAAAATCGCCCTATAATTGCTTTACTTTATCACTAAGCGGTAGCGATAGTCGTAGAAGCAAAAGTTGGCAAGACGACAACGATGCTACGATGGAGATCAAGGTGTCGCGCCGGTGACAATGGTGATCATGACGGTGCTTCGAAGATGGAGATCACAAGCACAAGATGATGATGGCCATATCATATCACTTATATTGATTGCATGTGATGTTTATCCTTTATGCATATTATTTTGCTTTGATTGACGGTAGCATTATAAGATGATCTCCCACTAAATTTCAAGATAAAAGTGTTCTCCCTGAGTATGCACCGTTGCCAAAGTTTGTCGTGCCGAGACACCACGTGATGATCGGGTGTGATAAGCTCTACGTTCATCTACAACGGGTGCAAGCCAGTTTTGCACACGCGGAATACTCGGGTTAAACTTGACGAGCCTAGCATATGCAGATATGGCCTCAGAACACTGAGACCGAAAGGTCGAGCGTGAATCATATAGTAGATATGATCAACATAGTGATGTTCACCATTGAAAACTACTCCATCTCATGTGATGATTGGACATGGTTTAGTTGATTTGGATCACATGATCACTTAGATGATTAGAGGGATATCTGTCTAAGTGGGAGTTCTTAAGTAATATGATTAATTGAACTTAAATTTATCATGAACTTAGTACCTGATATTTTGCTTGTCTATGTTGTTGTAGATAGATGGCCCGTGCTGTTGTTCCGTTGAATTTTAATGCGTTCCTTGAGAAAGCAAAGTTGAAAGATGATGGTAGCAATTACACGAACTGGGTCCGTAACTTGAGGATTATCCTCATTGCTGCACAGAAGAATTACGTCCTGGAAGCACCGCTGGGTGCCAGGCCTGCTACAGATGCAACTGACGACGCTAAGAACGTCAGGCAGAGCAAAGCTGATGACTACTCGATAGTTCAGTGTGCCATGCTTTACGGCTTAGAAACGGGACTTCAACGACGTTTTGAACGTCATGGAGCATATGAGATGTTCCAGGAGTTGAAGTTAATATTTCAAGCAAATGCCCGGATTGAGAGATATGAAGTCTCCAATAAGTTCTACAGCTGCAGGATGGAAGAGAATAGTTCTGTCAGTGAACATATACTCAAAATGTCTGGGTATAACAATCACTTGATTCAACTGGGAGTTAATCTTCCGGATGATAGTGTCATTGACAGAATTATTCAATCACTGCCACCAAGCTACAAGAGCTTCCTGATGAACTATAATATGCAAGGGATGGATAAGACAATTCCCGAGCCCTTCGCAATGCTAAAGGCTGCGGAGGTAGAAATCAAGAAGGAGCATCAAGTGTTGATGGTCAACAAGACCACCAGTTTCAAGAAAAGGGTAAAGGGAAGAAGAAGGGGAACTTCAAGAAGAATGGCAAACAAGTTGCTGCTCAAGAGAAGAAACCCAAGTCTGGACCTAAGCCTGAGACTAAGTGCTTCTACTGCAAGCAGACTGGTCACTGGAAGCGGAACTGCCCCCCAAGTATTTGGCGGATAAGAAGGATGGCAAGGTGAACAAAGGTATATGTGATATACATGTTATTGATGTGTACCTTACTAGAGCTCGCAGTAGCACCTGGGTATTTGATACTGGTTCTGTTGCTAATATTTGCAACTCGAAACAGGGACTACGGATTAAGCGAAGACTGGCTAAGGACGAGGTGACGATGCGCGTGGGAAATGGTTCCAAAGTCGATGTGATCGCCGTCAGCACGCTACCTCTACATCTACCTTTGGGATTAGTTTTAGACCTAAATAATTGTTATTTGGTGCCAGCGTTGAGCATGAACATTATATCCGGATCTTGTTTAATGCGAGACGGTTATTCATTTAAATATGATAATAATGGTTGTTCTATTTATATGAGCAATATCTTTTATGGTCATGCACCCATGAAGAGTGGTCTATTTTTGTTGAATCTTGATAGTAGTGATACACATATTCATAATGTTGAAGCCAAAAAATGCAGAGTTGATAATGATAGTGCAACTTATTTGTGGCACTTCCGTTTGGGTCATATTGGTGTAAAGCGCATGAAGAAACTCCATACTGATGGACTTTTGGAATCACTTGATTATGAATCACTTGGTACTTGCGAACCATGCCTTATGGGCAAGATGACTAAAACGCCGTTCTCCGGAACAATGGAGCGAGCAACAGATTTTTTGGAGATCTTACATACTGATGTATGTGGTCCGATGAATATTGAGGCTAGCGGCGGGTAGCGTTATTTTCTCACCTTCACAGATGATTTGAGCAGATATGGGTATATCTACTTAATGAAACATAAGTCTGAAACATTTGAAAAGTTCAAAGAATTTCAGAGTGAAGTGGAAAATCATCGTAACAAGAAAATAAAGTTTCTACGATCTGATCGTGGAGGAGAATATTTGAGTTACGAGTTTGGTCTACATTTGAAACAATGCGGAATAGTTTCGCAACTCACGCCACCCTGAACACCACAGCGTAATGGTGTGTCTGAACGTCGTAATTGTACTTTACTAGATATGGTGCAATCTATGATGTCTCTTACTGATTTGCCGCTATCGTTTTGGGGTTATGCTTTAGAGACGGCTGCATTCACGTTAAATAGGGCACCATCGAAATCCATTGAGATGACACCTTATCAACTGTGGTTTGGCAAGAAACCAAAGTTGTCGTTTCTTAAAGTTTGGGGCTGTGATGCTTATGTGAAAAAGCTTCAACCTGATAAGCTCGAACCCAAATCGGAGAAATGTGTCTTCATAGGATACCCAAAGGAAACTGTTGGGTACACCTTCTATCACAGATCCGAAAGGCAAGACATTCGTTGCTAAGAATGGATCCTTTCTAGAGAAGGAGTTTCTCTCGAAAGAAGTGAGTGGGAGGAAAGTAGAACTTGATGAGGTAACTGTACCTGCTCCCTTATTGGAAAGTAGTTCATCACAGAAATCTGTTTCTGTGACTCTTACACCAATTAGTGAGGAAGCTAATGATGGTAATCATATAACTTCAAATCAAGTTACTACCGAACCTCGTAGGTCAACCAGAGTAAGATCCGCACCAGAGTGGTACGGTAATCCTATTCTGGAGGTCATGTTACTTGACCAAGGCGAACCTACAAACTATGAAGAAGCGATGGTGAGCCCAGATTCCGCAAAATGGCTTGAGGCCATGAAATCTGAGATGGGATCCATGTATGAGAACAAAGTGTGGACTTTGGTTGACTTGCCAAATGATCGGCAAGCCATAGAGAATAAATGGATCTTCAAGAAGAAGACTGATGCTAACGGTAATGTTACTGTCCACAAAGCTCGACTTGTTGCAAAAGGTTTTTGACAAGTTCAAGGAGTTGACTACGATGAGACTTTCTCACCCGTAGCGATGCTTAAGTTTGTCCGAATCATGTTAGCAATTGCCGCATTTTATGATTATGAAATTTGGCAAGTGGATTTCTAGAAGAAGAGTTGTATATGATGCAACCGGAAGGTCTTGTCGATCCAAAGGGAGCTAACAAAGTGTGCAAGCTCCAGCAATCCATTTATGGACTGGTGCAAGCCTCTCGGAGTTGGAATAAATGTTTTGATAGTGTGATCGAAGCATATGGTTTTATACAGACTTTTGGAGAAGCCTGTATTTACAAGAAAGTGAGTGGGAGCTCTGTAGAATTTCTAATATTATATGTGGATGACATATTACTGATTGGAAATGATATAGAATTTCTGGATAGCATAAAAGGATACTTGAATAAGAGTTTTTCAATGAAAGACCTCGGTGAAGCTGCTTACATATTGGGCATCAAGATCTATAGAGATAGATCAAGACGCTTGATAGGACTTTCACAAAGCACATACCTTGACAAAGTTTTGAAAAAGTTCAAAATGGATCAAGCAAAGAAAGGGTTCTTGCCTGTGTTACAAGGTGTGAAATTGAGTCAGACTCAATGCCCGACCACTGCAGAAGATAGAGAGAAAATGAAAGATATTCCCTATGCTTCAGCCATAGGCTCTATCATGTATGCAATGCTGTGTACCAGACCTGATGTGTGCCTTGCTATTAGCTTACCAGGGAGGTACCAAAGTAATCCAGGAGTGGATCACTGGATAGCGGTCAAGAACATCCTAAAATACCTGAAAAGGACTAAGGATATGTTTCTCATTTATGGAGGTGAGAAAGAGCTAGTCGTAAATGGTTACGTCGATGCAAGCTTTGACACTAATCCGGACGATTCTAAATCGCAAACCGAATACGTGTTTACAACGGTGGAGCTGTCAGTTGGTGCAGTTCTAAACAAAGCGTCGTGGCGGGATCTACGTGTGAAGCGGAGTACATAGCTGCTTCGGAAGCAGAAAATGAAGGAGTCTGGATGAAGGAGTTCATATCCGATCTAGCTGTCATACCTAGTGCATCGGGTCCAATGAAAATCTTTTGTGATAATACTGGTGCAATTGCCTTGGCAAAGGAATCCAGATTTCACAAGAGGACCAAGCACATCAAAAGGCGCTTCAATTCCATCGGGGACCAAGTCCAGGTGGGAGACATAGAGATTTGCAAGATACATACGGATCTGAATGTTGCAGACCCGTTGACTAAGCCTCTTCCACGAGCAAAACATGATCAGCACCAAAACTCCATGGGTGTTAGAATCATTACTGTGTAATCTAGATTATTGACTCTAGTGCAAGTGGGAGACTGAAGGAAATATGCCCTAGAGGCAATAATAAAGTTATTATTTATTTCCTCATATCATGATAAATGTTTATTATTCATGCTAGAATTGTATTAACCGGAAACATAATACATGTGTGAATGCATAGACAAACATAGTGTCATTAGTATGCCTCTACTTGACTAGCTCGTTAATCGAAGATGGTTGAGTTTCCTAGCCATGGACATGAGTTGTCATTTGATTTAACGGGATCACATCATTAGGAGAATGATGTGATTGACTTGACCCATTCCGTTAGCTTAGCTCTTGATCGTTTAGTATGTTGCTATTGCTTTCTTCATGACTTATACATGTTCCTATGACTATGAGATTATGCAACTCCCGTTTACCGGAGGAACACTTTGTGTGCTACCAATCGTCACAACGTAACTGGGTGATTATAAAGGTGCTCTACAGGTGTCTCCGAAGGTATTTGTTGAGTTGGCGTATTTCGAGATTAGGATTTGTCACTCCGATTGTCGGAGAGGTATCTCTGGGCCCTCTCAGTAATGCACATCACTATAAAGCCTTGAAAGCGATGTGACTAATGAGTTAGTTGCGGGATGATGCATTACGGAACGAGTAAAGAGACTTGCCGGTAATGAGATTGAACTAGGTATTGAGATACCGACGATCAAATCTCGGGCAAGTAACATACCGATGACAAAGGGAACAACGTATGTTGTTATGCGGTTTGACCGATAAAGATCTTCGTAGAATATGTAGGAGCCAATATGAGCATCCAGGTTCCGCTAGTGGTTATTGACCGGAGACGTGTCTCGGTCATGTCTACATAGTTCTCAAACCCGTAGGGTCCGCACGCTTAAAGTTTGGTGACGATCGGTATTATGAGTTTTTGGGTTTTGATGTACTAAAGGTAGTTAGGAGTCCCGGATTTGATCACGTACATGACGAGGAGTTTCGAAATGGTCGAGACGTAAAGATCGATATATTGGACGACTATATTCGGACACCGGAAGTGTTCCGAGTGGTTTCGGAGAAAACCGGAGTGTCGGAGGGTTACCGGAACCCCCCCCCCGGGAGAAATAATGGGCCTTATGGGCCTTAGTGGAGAGAGAGGGCTGGCCTATGGCAGGCCGCACGCCCCTCCCCCTCTGGTCCGAATTGGACTAGGAGAGGGGGGGCGGCGCCCCCCTTTCCTTCTCCCTCTCCCCCTTCCTTTCCCCCTCCTAGTAGGAGTAGGAAATAGGGGGGGTCCTACTCCTACTAGGAGGAGGACTCCTCCTGGCGCGCCCACAAGGGGCCGGCCGGCCTCCCCCTTGCTCCTTTATATGCGGGGGCAGGGGGCACCTCTAGACACACAAGTTGATCTGTTGATCTCTCCCAGCCGTGTGCGGTGCCCCCCTCCACCATATTCCACCTCGGTCATATCGTAGCGGTGCTTAGGCGAAGCCCTGCGTCGGTAGCAACATCATCACAGTCATCACGCCGTCGTGCTGACGGAACTCTCCCGTGAAGCTCTACTGGATCGGAGTTCGCGGGACGTCATCGAGCTGAATGTGTGCTGAACTCGGAGGTGCCGTATGTTCGGTACTTGGATCGGTCGGATCGTGAAGACGTACGACTACATCAACCGCGTTGTGTTAACGCTTCCGCTTTTGTTCTACGAGGGTACGTGGACAACACTGTCCCCTCTCGTTGCTATGCATCACCATGATCCTGCGTGTGCGTAGGAATTTTTTTGAAATTACTACGTTCCCCAACAGTTTATTTCTCATAAGGCAGTCTTTATCTTCCTCGGTCCAGGTGTAACGCCCAAGATGCGGTCCTAGTCCCAATAAAGACTTTGCAATCTTCACAAGGACTAGAAGCGCATTTTGTCGTCCCAATATATGACTCCATAACATATACCCAATTTCATATGTTGGTGAACAAGATATACCTCACAACAAATACAACTAAAAGAGATGAAGAGATAAATACAAGTGACAATAGGGTAGACATATGCCAATACATAAATATTTCATCAATCAGAGGTCAACATGACCCATAATTACATCATTCATGGCAACGGAAGAAACACGGGTCCAAGTACGAACAAGAACCAAAGTTTCCTAAGAGACCGGGGAATAGGCAATTGTCCACCCCGCAGTCCCATATCTAGTGATCGTAACTAAGAGTCACGTAGTACCCGCCACTATCTCCATCATAGTGAGACTAGTTGTTGAGGACATCATCTAAACCTGCACCTGTATCATCGGCACCTGCATTGAGTTGTTGTGGTATCTATGAGCCTTTTGGACATAACAAGTACATTACCAAGGGTACTAATACTAACATAACTTATGGGTAGGATATGGTTAAGTGGTGAGGTTACAACAAGCAGCTAAGCAATATAAAACCAACTAGTCCTACATATACTAGAATAAGGTGAGACCAGCCTAAGCAAAAAGGTCGCCAACTAGTTGATTAAGAAGTGATCTTGAACACCTACATACAAGTCATTCATAACCCCCAGCGTGTCCTCTTCTCTATTGCATACCGACAAGAAGAGACAGTCATGGTACGCACACGTTTGAGCAAGTTTTAATTATTAGTTGAAGTTGTCTATGTCTGGCATTATAAATTTTTGAGCCATTCATAATCACGGAGATGACTTTACGAAAGATTTAACCCAACATGCGTGCTCCAACTTCCCATTACATGTTCCGCATGCATACCCTGTTCTTCCAAGTTCATGGTCCGTGAGAACCAACATGTAAACACGATGCATACCAGGAGTTCAGAAGTAACAAGTTCCTATAGCTAATGTCAAACTAATCCAGATGACCTCTTTGGGTCGATATCCGGATCAGAGCCGAATGTATCCCTAGACCCGGTCCCAGCCAGATGGGCAAGGTTTCCGGCAAGCCAAACCCAGTTTCCCTTGGTGCCTTGGCTACCCCCATTGTTGACCAATGCTTTTCTCAGGCGATTGCCCAAATTGTTTATTAAAGAATCTTCGAATGTCGTCACACCGTATGCATGTTTTTATGTTGGCAAATTGTACTACCAATGTTGGGCCTTCTAGAAGAGTTCAATGCCAGATAGAGGGATTCGACGGGGCCCATAATACTCCCACACACGGTAGGATGAGCTCACCAAGGAACATAACAACCGAAACTATGGTTGACCAGAGTGGAAAAAGCACCAGGGCATAGGCCTAGGCCTTTCACACTTATCCAAGTATATAGTCAAGTTTAAAATTTAAGCATGATAATAATGACATCCCAAAAGATATTCATGTTCTCACACAGAAACAACTGCGCCTGCAACTAGCAATACTATAAGAGGGGCTGAGCAAGCGGTGACATAACAAATCAAAGGTTTGCTAGGTAGTGGAGATTAAAGGATGTTTCGTGGCAATTGGGAGGCTTGAAACAATGTGATAGGTAGCGAGACCAAAAGATAGCATCGAGACATCTAGCAAGTAAAGCTAGTAATATTATCCAAGGTAATTATCATCCTTGTTTGTTTCCTCTTGAAGTTGATAGTGAGTCTACTCCTCGAGGTGGTAGTCATTCGGTTCCTTGAATTCAGTAACATTTCTTGGCTCTACCGACAAGAACGAAATCGGAAAAGAGCAGACAATACGGTATACAAACAAGCCATGGCACAATGCACAAACATCATAATGTATGGCATGTTTAATATGCACTAGAATTTAACTCTTAAAAAGTTTAATCGGAGTTTGATCAAGTGAGTTAGATCTAAGTGAAACTCGAATTGCATTTATTTAATTTGAGTCATATTTCTACAAACAGTAGAAAAACATGATATTAATGCATTATCATGGCAAATTCATGTTCAACCCATTTTTCCTAAAAAAAAGCATATAAAGAACAAATTAAACGGAGTTGTGAAGCTCTCCTTATGTTTGGAACAAGATTCAGAAGGGTTTTCGTGCAACCAGGAAGGAATTGGAGTTGGGTGAAAAATCTTGGAAATACATTAGCATTTCTAGAATGTATGGATTGAGTAGCCCCAAATGACTATAAAATTCATGGGATTTGGAAGTAGGATGCAAAAGATATGAATAGGTCAAGGTGTGGAGGCTTAAGTGCAAATTTGAAGTAAACAAGAATAAGGTTTGCTAAAAATTCAAAAGAAAGTGCAGCAATAGAATCCTTGCAAAATTCTGGTCAAAATTCATATAACATTTCTCAAATTCTAAAAAAGTATGAATAACTTGTGAATTTGACAAAGTTTAGGGGGCTAAATGCAAATGTGCCAAGTGCTGGAATTTTATTGTGCTCAAAACCAGTAACAAAGAGCAAATTTGAATTTGGTGAATAATTCTACCCCAGATACATATAAATATGTGTAGGGTAACACAGCAGAAAACAAAACCTTTTTGTTCTACGGAGCAGCCCAAGATCATTATGACGATGCATACAAGGTTTGATCTCATTGTTACCAACTCGTAGCGCGGCAGAAGTAGAGTTGGTCAAGATCGTTGGTGTAGATCCCTGCAGCTAGGAATTTACAACCTCCCAGCCAGGAGGATTATCTCCCTCGAACAGTCCATAAGACGGAACCTCGGACAGAGGAGCGAACGTACGACCTCTCTACCGGGTTGAACACATACGGTGTCAGCTATCTGGCAGGGCTTCGCCGTCCAGAACGTTCCTACAGGAGACTAGACAGCCTTACGGTGCTACAAAACAATTTCGTGGAGAGCGAGAGAGAGAAGACCAATCATTGCAGTGCCCAAATGAGAGAGCTCAAGTATGAACTTGTGTGTTGTGAAGTAGCTGCCCTCTCCTCTATTTATAGAGGGAGAGGAGCTGGTTGGGGCTTGGAGTTTGCCGATTGTTGCATATATTTCTTATCTTCACACGTGCCTTATAAAAATATTCAATGATTTTGCATATAATAAAATAAACTTTTGTACTTTCTTCTTGAATAACAAAATATTATAAATTATTAATATTATTTGAAATCACCAAGAAAAAATTATATTCTTGTAATACTTTGGATCGTATTCCAGGTAATCATGTCCATATCATTGTGCATTCAACTTATGCATGCCATTTATCTATGTTCCAAAAATTCAAAATGTCATCTCACTATAGTTGTTTAAGATCTTCAACGACTGCAGCATGATTTTCTATTATACTTTTCACTCTTTTTAATCTTAAACCGGGCTACGGCCTCAAGTACCATAAAGATTCTGATCTCCTTAGACGGTGGTGCCTCCTTGTCTTTTTATGGCTTTGTAGGAACGTGTGGCACTGTGCTAGCTTGGAAAAATTTCGACATATATTTGAAGAATGTTTACGAGTGTTAAAAAAATGTTTGCCGTATATATAAAAATGTTCGTTCGGTCTTTAAAAAATGTTCAACATGCATTGGGAAAATGTTTAAGGTACATTTGAAAAATGTCTAACATATATCAAAAAATATATCCAAGGTGTATTTAAAAATGTGTCAGCGTGTATTTAATACATTTGAAGAAAAGAAAAGGAAAAAATTAAAATTAAAACAAAACAAAAAATAAATGAAAAAAGACTGAAGCCCAACAAAACAGGTTGTGCAAGAAAAACCGTAGAAAACAATCCATCACAAAGATAGGAAAAATCATTCGGCGGCTTAGCTGGCTCTGCTCGATTCCTATTGGGTCGACCCATATTGGTGGTGCTGTGAGGCGAGCTTAAAGTAGGACTCATAGTTGCCTGGTTTTTTCCCTAAAAAAAGTTGTCGGGTTTTAACGGGAGCTCCTATATGTCATATTCGGTCAAACTAGGGACGCAACACACAGGCGACCCATGACTGAGCCGGGCCATTTAGCATGAACTATAGCGAATCGTACACTCTATCCGCTCGGTATGGTAGCGAAACGCACTATAGCATAGTTTGGTCAGTCTTTTTTGAAAATGCAAATGTTTTGGAAAATTCAAACAGATTTTCAATTTCTGAACATTTTTTAAAACCATTAACATTACTGAATATGGGAACTTTTTTTAAAATTTCCCCAATTTTTTTGAATTAATGAAGAGCTTTTTGAAATAGAGAATATTTCTTAAAAACTTGAACATTCCTAAATTTGTGAAAATCTTCAAAACATATTTATTTAAAATTTGGAATAAAAATTTGAAAACATCTTTTTATTTAACTTGTGAGCATTTTTTGGAATTTCTATTTTTTTTGGAAAACATGAAAAAGGAAATAAATTTTTATTTAACTTGTGAGCATTTTTCGAAACTTCAGTTCTTTGGAAAAATAGGAAAAAGGAAAAATGGAAAAAGTATATAATCTAAAACCAATAAAAAAGAAAATAAGAGGAAAACCATTAAAAGATCCCAAAGATGTAGCTTAAATGGGACGACCCAACTGAATGGCCGCAGTTTCACGCATTATGCGTCAAATAACGAGTTTACGAGTTTTCGCATTTGTGCGCGTGGATTCTATGGTAGGTCCTAGTCAGCGCGTTCGGCGCCCTTTACCCTCGCTGGCGCTCACAGACGATCATACTGGACCGTGGCCTGAACATTTGCTCGCGCGCAGCGCTCCTGTTCGCATGAGCGCCCGATCACAGATGATCATTTGTTTTGCGAGAAGTTCATCATTTTTCTTAAAAGTTCATAAATTTTAAAACAATGTTGACGAATTTGAAAAAAAAGTTCATTAATTTTGAAAAGAAATCATAAATTTGGAAAAAAGTTTGCATATTTTGCAAGTAGAAAAAAGGAAACAAAATAGGAAATGGAAAAATAAAGAGAAAAGCAACAAAAACTTTTCCAAAAAATAAAAAAAGAACAATACAAAAGAAAAAATGAAAAATGAAAAAGAAAGAAAATTGGAGAAAGAAAGACGAAACTGGAAAGAAGAATGGGAAACTACCGTGTTAGGTTTGGAGAAGTAAAGACCGGAAAAGGTGTAACTAAACGCATCATGTAATCTGGGTGGGGTTGTTAGTGCAGCGTAAATTCAATCACGAGATCCCCTGTTCTATGCACAATGCTCCTACGCCTTTTGAATAGGATACGCCTCGATCGCTCACGCCTCATAAATAATAAAAATCAATAAATAAAAAATAAGATTGCTCGTCCCATCTTGCTGTTCGCGACTCAAAGAAGCCACGCTGCAAATTCACAAAAGGAAACACGCTACACGCCAAAACAAAGTCTGCTCCTGCTGAAAAAAAACCTGTCAAACAGTTGGCCGTTGACCATTGACCATTGTAAAACAAACCTCTCATGAAAATTAACAAATGTTCAGAGATTTGGAAAAAGTTTGCAAGTTGAAAAAGAGTTCATGGATTTAGAAAAGTGCACAAGTTGAAAATAAGAATCATCGAATTTGAAAAAAAGTTCATGTTTTTGGAAAAAAGATAATTGAATTCGAAAAAAATCATTGAATTTGAAAACAAAATACATAGATTTTGTAAAAGTTCATCGAGTTTGAATAAAACTTCATCTATATTTAAAAATATTGACGAATTTGAAAAAAAATCATCAATTTGGAAAAAAAAAGTTCACAAAATCCCAAAAAATCATCAATTTTGAAAAAAGATCATTAATTTTGAAAAAAAATCATCAACTTTGAAAAAAAAATGATTTTTGAATAAGTTCATTGATTTACAATAAGAGTTCGTTTGACTTTGCAAAAACAAAATCACCTTATGAAAATGTTCATTGATTTTGGAAAAAGTTCATTCAATTTTAAAATAAATTCATCCAATTTATTAAAAAAATAAAAATAAAAATAAAATAGAACTAAGCTGTTCCAAATAAAGCTGAAAAGGGAAGAAAGAAGAAAGGAGAAAGGAGAAAAGAAAGAAGAAGATGTAATCACATCACGATAGGATTTACGTACCAAGGACCACGAGGTGGGCGGTTTGAAACACACCGCGCACCAGCTTTTGTGCGTTAAAAAGGAAAAATAAAGATGGGCCGAGCCAGCGTGAGGTGAAGGTGTGCGCCCATTTGCACAATGTACTATAACGGGCGCCTGTAGCGCCAAATAGGAGACGCCGGATTCTATTCCGCGGGCGGGTACTGGGATAGTGACGATACCCAAAATTACTAATTAAAGAGCACTTTTTACAAAGGTCATTCCTACCTCCTCAGGTTGCGACAAGTGTCGCACAGAATATTTTCGTATATCCATTTATTCAAATTGTTTTATCTCTTACACCGTGCATCCAAATCTCGAACCGCTTTCACCTTTGAATTTTCCGCATCGAGATCTTCAAAACTAGATCCTATATTAATAGGTTTTGATGATTGTTTTTTTCACAAAAAAACCAGACAAAAAGTCGGATGAAAAAACTGAACCGGGAGCACAAGTATTTTTTTCCCTTTCCGACGGAGGCATGACTGTGCCTCTCGCAAAGAAAAAAAACACATTTGTTTCCTTTTTCGAGAGTTACAGCCGTGCCTCTCGCGGAAGCAAACCGTGCCTCTCGCCGAAGGAAAAAAAAACATGTTTTCCGTTTCCTAGAGGCATGGTCGTGCCTCTCACAGAAGTAAACCCATGCCTCTCGCGAAAGAAAAAATAACAATTTTTTTTCGTTTCCGAGCTCGGAAGCAAATGCGTGCTTCTTGCAGAAGGAAACGAAAAAGAAAACACGTTCTTTCGCGTTTTTTTTTTCAAAAGCTAAGGAAGACCGGTGAAAAATCTAAAATTCGACCCCCCCCCCCCCCCAAAAAAAAGCCATCTAAAAAGCCAAAAACGCGTGTGGGGAAATAAAAATAAAAATCAGAGGGAGTGCCCAAAGCTCGACATGTGGCGGTGGCAGAGGGCGCACCAAGTGGCGCTTTCTCATCCCACCCCAAAGTGACCCTTCGGGAGGCTCCCGAACGAGTGCACTTTGATTAGTTGCTCTCGACGATACAGGCAACCTCGCGCCAAGCTAATGGGGCCACCCCATTAGACCGATTTGCGAACTTTCTGGCTGTCTTCTTTCATTTTATTTTATTTTCCCTTTTTTCATAAAATTTTTAAATTTTGGAAATATATTTTGGTATTAATGAACGATTATTTAAATTAAAACAATTTTTTAAATTCATGAAGGTATTTTTTCAATTTCGTGGACATTTCTGAAATTGTGAACATCTTTAATATTACTTATCATTTTTTGAAACTTGGTGAACTTGTTTGAAATCTTGAACTATTTTTAAATTTCTGATTTAAAAAAATTTATTAAAGTTTTTGGAAATTCCGAACGTTAAAGGTAGAACGAGTAAACAAAAAAAAGGAAAATAATTGGACGCCCCGTCTTGGACTGGGTCGCCCAGAGCACGTTGGGGGGGGGGGGGGGGGGGGGCGGTGCTCTCTTTTTTTTGCTGCGCCACCGCCACCTTACACGACATAGAGGGGCCCATCTATGCGCGCCCATATTCCGAGGGCTCAAGTCACGTATTTGGCCAGGTTCAATCTTGTATTGGGCAGGCGTGGTCATTTGGTATTGTGGCCTGGTACCACGTGACATATGTGGTAAGCAATCCAAACAATTAAAAAAAAGATACTGTGGCCTGGTGCTTGGTAGTCGAGGCCATGACAAAACTCCCACTACAAGGATATATATAGCTCAAATTCCGCTTAAAAAAAAGAAAAGATAAGGATATAGCACAAATGCAATCCACAAGAAAAGCACAAATGCACAATACTCCTACCGCATTACTGCACCTGCCACCTTGCATCTTACTGATTATTCCATACATATATCTGTACTACGTATAATGTAGTAACTCTATATCAACCCATTAGACGGCTGGAGGTACATATATACACACACGTTCCGACTAACGCGCACACATTACTCGAAAATGAAACAGTTCAACCGATGAAACTAGCGTAAGAGCATCGGCCTTGGCTAGGTTTCAAGCATTATTGTGAGCGGTGATATTCCTGGCGAGGGCCTCGGTCCACTGGTTGGCGATGTCAGCGGCGATTCTGGAGGCGTCATAGGAGGAACCCATGAGACCCCTCCTTGTGAAGCCCGTGGCATAGAGGCCGTTCTTGCCTCTCCAGCTGTGCGGGAATGCCATCCTGGGGAACCCATCACTCTGGCTGAAAAATTCGTCCTCCTGAAATATGCATGTGCATGACTATTTATAATTAGCATAAACAAATATGCTGATGTATCTCCTACTAATTATTAGTCACCCAATCTGGTGGGCCAATCAAAGGTGTCCGCAGCCCATCATGAAATATGGCGGGCCAATGAAAAGACCTGTGCAGAATCTAATGTGGAAAACCATCCATTACACATTGCTCATTAGGAGAACTCAACATAGCTAGACTCTACAACGTCAAATCAAATCTGGTGAGGCAGATGGGATGCATCAAGCAAGTCGTCCAGATGGGCCACCCTACAAAAGGTAGAGTGGGCAATGGGTGTGGTAGCAAGCACTACTGTTGCCATGCACATGATGATCACCAAAGATGCATGGCCCTCACCCCATCATTATGGGCCGGCATGTGCATCGCACCCAACTCCAAGGAAGATCTCAACAGGAAAAACCAAACTCAAATGGAGGAAGGAAAAAACCAGCAAGATCTGCGTCCCTTTTGGCAAGACTTTATCCTCCCTTTCCCAACAGTGAGGGCTGCGGCCGTCTCCTTTGCATGGAGACACATCTACAGTTGCTAAGATGATTCCTTAACTGCCAATCATTTGATCATTGTCCTGTACTCCTGTTTTTGTAGCATGGAACCATAGCTCAATGATTGATGTGCGACAGTGCGAGTAGAACCCAACACCAAAATAGCATCGGTTTACTATATATTCGGTGTTATTGGGAAACGTGATATACACATGTTTCATATATATAGATTCCTTTCAGCTTCAATAATATTGTTTACTCATGTTTTCCTATGGCATCTGTCCTTGTTGCATGGACCAAACGCCCGAGCATGGGCTCCACTGCTGGACCAGCTCACTGTGCAACAACAACAGCAAGAATACAACCAGAAAAGAAAGAAATACACGCACGCATGAGATCAAGATCGACTTGACAGGAACATGCAAAAAGAGCCGCCTATATGCATATTCTCGATCATTAGCCAGGACAGCTAGTTTGCAAGATGAAAAGATTGTTTAATATGACATGGACATATAGTAGCTAACAAATATGTGTCCAAGTCTACACTAGACGCCATGATCGATGCAACTACGCAAGAAAGGGTACAAGGAAATCAAGTACATGCTTGTAGCTATCACATCGATCACATACAATGATACAAACACACACCAAGCCACACAGGACTTCTATATATGTAAAGTACACACGCTGCCCAAATCGACAACTCGTTGATTTTATCTTTAATGAAAATTGCACGCAAAATCTATAGAGCGAGCGCATAGCATAGCATAGTTCACGCATGTCTGTCAATCAATATTGTCAATTTTTGGATGAGTTTCCCGCAAAATTTTTTTGGATGAGTTTCTGTGTCCCGATCGCCCTCTTGTTGGCATCATTGTCACTGCCCATGCCTTCCTATCTAAATCTAATACCTCCATCGAAATGACAAGGACTATACACACACCTCCGTTCCAAAATTGATAACATCCCAGAAAGTGTGCAGCTGGACTTCTACAACTATTTCGCTCGCAAAAATAAAAAAAAGATTTCTACAACTATTTAACACTACTCCTTCATCTTATAATATAAGATGTTATTACAACCAATATACACTAATACACATAGGGTATATCATGATTAGTTAAATCATTCATTACAGTAGTTATAGAAAATTCCATAATTGAAGATGACTAGTGTTAAGTGTACGTCTGGGTCGTGCATTTTGGGACATGCTACCTCCGTTTTATAATTCTTGTCGCGGTTTTAGGTTAACTTTGGACTAAAATCACGACAGGATTTATGAAACGGGGAGAAAGGATTTAGGAACAGTCCACGTACATATAGCGCATGCATGCGTCGTTTTTCATGCATGACACACACAATCGGCGGAAGTCTCTAATCAATGTTCTGTATAAGCATCTTTTCCTGAGGTTCAAAAAAAAAAGAAGCAGCATGGTACTATTTTCCTGCATACTCTTGATCGTTGCATGGATGACTCACGACAGTATGCATGATGCTAAAAGTACTCCCTCCGTTCCTAAATATAACTTTTTTTAGACATTTTAAATGGACTACAACATACGGATGTATGTAGACATATGTTAAAATATACATTCATTTATTTTGCTCCGTATGTAGTCACTTGTTGAAATCCTTAAAAGACTTATATTTAGAAACGGAATATACATACACGTTCGCGTATGTACCTACCTTGAGCCATGATGGCACGTTGCTTTTGTACCCGGTGGCGAGGATGACATCATCGAAGTCCTCCTTACGTCCGTCTGCAAATTCAACACCGCTCTCGGTGAACCGGTTTATTGCGGGGACCACCTGCGGAGAATCCCTCTTAGATTCACTTGGACACATCATCCAGTAAATGCAGTACTACACTGGCACACACGTACTAGTACTAGAAACAAGTTGCTATAGCTAGTAGTAGTCCTAAGAGCATCTCCAGCCGGGCCCCAAAACGGCCTTCCAGGCGTTTTTTTTCCGCCGGCGCCAAAAAAGGCTCAACCGCGTTTCCAGGAGCCCATTTTTCACCGGCTTGGGCCGAGAACAGCGTCGTCGGACCCAAGTCGAACCCGACGCACCGGGTGGCGCTCGGGGGCGCCGGGGCGAGCATTTTGGCGCGAAGCAGCCGCGGGCCCGCCGAGTCAGCGAGACGGCTGCTTCGTCGACCTCATCGCCTCGGTTCCCGCGGGAATCAATGCGAAGGCTGCCGGGCTACCGCGCTGCCGTGCTGGTCAGCCTCCATTGATTCCTCACGGGCGGCGCAGTGAAGACGCCGCCGACGCGCGTCCGCTCGCATGCGCCACGCGTCCGCCCGCATGCCGCCCACCACCACTCCCGCTTCGGCTATAGAAAGGCGCCCCTCCCCGCCGGTGAGCACCACACCCTCCCCCTCTCCCTCCCGCGAAAAGCCTTCTTCCCGCTGAGGAGCTCTCCCCCCACTGCCTTCCACCGGCGACGAGCGAAATGGCCGAGAGATACCCAGGCGACGGCGCAGCGGCGAACGGCTTCGGCCGCCGACACCTGCAGGAGCCGGAGGCGCGCCTTCTGTACGAGGCCGAGTACCCGGCGCCGCCCGACATGCGCGTGCCGGGGGCGTGGAGGCTGAGCACCGGCGGCGTCCCGGTGTCGCCCGTCCCCGAAGGAGCCGCACGGCGGGCGGAGATCGCCCGCATCCGCTCGACGCTGACGGAGGAGCAGCGGAACGAGCCGAGGTACGCGCCCGACAGCGAAACGCTGTGGACGATGTACTTCGAGCGCCGTCGCGAGGAGCAGATCGCCTCCGTCAACGGCGTCGTTCCCCGTGGCCGCCACAACTCCGAAGGACGGTGCGAGTGGTGGGGCGTCCCCGGCCGCACACTCGACGCCGTCCTCGACCACATCGAGACCGGCAATGTGCCGCGGCTGGAGTACCCGTCGCGCCCCTCCTTCTCTCGCCGCCGCGGTAGTTCCTGGATACCGCGGCGAATGGAGCCGGGGTCGTCCACCTCGTCGGGCTCCGGCTCGCCGGCCATCCGGCCCGTCAAGCCCGAGCCGGAGGAGACACCGCTCGGGCGTCGCGCGCGGAGCGGCGCCCTCGTCATCAACGAGCCGTCGCCTGCGACGGCACCGACGAGGCGCTCCCTTCGCCTTGTCTGGCCGAAACCCGAGCCGGACACGCCCACCGTGAAGCCGGAGCACATCGGCATGGTGGCACCCGACGACGAGTCCGCCCTCAAATGGGCGAGGGAGGACTACGTCCGCGAGCAGGTGCGCCGCCAGCGCCGAGCTTACCTGGAGACCCAGGCTCGCAGCCGCGCCGAGGAGCGTCGCCGTGCCGAGGAGGAGGTCGGCGTTATCGTCATCGACAACGACGACGAGGTCGAGGCCGGGCCGTCAAGCGCTGCTGTCGGCGACCCGGGTGAGGGGTGCAGCAGGGATGCCGCGGGCGAGGCGCGCGACGACGACGACGACGGCAGCGGCGACTGCACCCGCTTCTACAGGCTTCTCGGCATGTAGAAGGCGGCGGCGGCGACGGTGGCGGCACTAGCTAGGCGTTTTAAGTTCGTATTTAAGTTAGTTTTCACGCATGTTTTACGCTTTTGTACAAATTTGGACGAAAATGGCCGTGTTCATGCAAAAGTCGCCGAGTTTGAAAAAAAAACAAGACGAACTTCGCCGAACCCGCGGCGACCGTGGGCGTGTGACTGGGAGCGAACCGAACCCCAGGGGCCGAACTAGCGTCGGCTCACCCCCAGGCCGCTATTTTTCGGTGCCCTGGGGGGCCGAACGGCTGGAGATGCTCTAAGGCTGGTCATAGTGGGGAGTAACTTAGACTAGTAACATGCATACGTTACTAGTCTATGTTACTAGTACCTCTATAGTGTATAGTATTATAGATTAGTATCATATATAGTCTCATTTATTGCCATGCACGACATATAGTAGCATCACATTTATTATGTTACGGTATCTACCTATGTTACTATAACCATCTCTCTTCTTTAATTGCCTGCCACATAAGCATGTTTGCGAGTCCCTACTTATGTTACCCCCACTATGGCCAGCCTAATGGAGGGAGTAGATATTTTGCACCAAAAGTTTTCTTTTAACTTTTGTACTTACACCCCCATTTCAATGAATAAGATGCACACGCATATCAAAATTCAGCTTTGACCCTAAATTAGACCAATCAAATATGGATTATATGTCATAAAAATTATGCCGTTGAATTTGTATTGAAAAGTAATTTTTAGTGGTATAATTATTAAATCACAGAAATCTATATTTTCTCATCTAATTTATGGTCAAATTTGAATTGTGGGAAATGTGCGTGTCTTATTCATTAGTTGGATGCTGCAATCCTAATACCCCATTAATTGAAAAAGGTACTTTATGTTCTTTTTACAACATATTCAATTAAGTTACTCATATTGTTTTCCGTCAGATTGATGCAATGCTCTTTCGCTTTAGTACTAGCAATTATGCACTCCCTCCGTCCCATAATGTAAGATGTTTTTTGACATCTTACATTATGGGACGGGGGGAGTAGTGAAGTATTAAGCATATCCGACAAAGGGTGATGTGATATTTTACCTTTATTTCGCCATCCCTGATCTTTCTCAGAGCTCCAATGTCGAGCACTGGTGTTTTTCCGGTTGATTTCTTGATTTGGAGCGGGCCAATCTTAGGTCGTTGGAGCCCGTATTTTTCAGTGTCGCCAAGTATCAACCTCGAGAAGAAGAGGAACAAGGCATCAACCCATTTCATGGGAAACCACTTGAGAAGGAATACTGATAGGCCAAATGTTGAGATGCCTAGTATATCCCTAGGCAACACATGAAGCTACAAATTTACAAAAAATAATAGCATGAGAGAGATATGCAAGTTTAGTTAACCTATAAACCTGCATGATGTAAAGAAATGCAGTTAATAGGTAAATGCTATAAATATCTTAATACAACGGTTAAATCCTTTTATGCGAAAAGATGAAATAAATCGAGTAGTTTGTAGTTGTCACTATCTTTGGGTTTTATTGACATCTCCGTTGCCTAATGTGGGTACAACCGTTGAATGTTCTCACTAAATTCTGCAATGTTTTTACACACATTTTTATCATGAATTGACATAGATTTTGATACTGCACTTATGAAATAACACAACACATAATTATTGAAATTTCCCCTATTACTCTTAGTGTTGCGCGATCCTTGTCCAAAAAGAAAACAACAGCATGCATTGACCCTTTTCGGATTTTTTCCCCCTGCAAGTATCACATCGTTTTCCATAGAAGTCCTATGATCCAAGTAATATTTTATTTTCTTCTCGGCCATTCGAGATTTGTGATATATGTTCAACATTTATGATATATCTTCATAAAGGGATTTTATCGACTCAAACAGCGATTCGAGACGGCACTTATTTGGGCTATATGGAACTGCATGAATGATTTGATTTTTAACAGATTAGCTATTGTTAATTTCTTGCATGTTATCTTCAGGGCTACGGCATGGATCCGTACGTGGTCGTTACTCACTCCTATGGGTTCCAGGGAGCAGCTGGCTACTGGGTGCAACCGGTGGGAGATGATAGCACGGGCTATATTCAACCGGTTTGGATGGCGGTCACATAATAGGATATGTCCTTAGTATCTTTTCGTCCGGCCGGTTGTGGCTTTGAGTTTATCTTGTTTTATCTTTTTAGCTCCTTCTGTGAACCGTACTTTATAGACTAGACTATTTGTTTTTGTTGAACTTGTTTTAATAAAGTGGCCGTATGCATCTCTCCGATGCAGAGGCCGGGGGATGACCTCCTTTTCAAAAAAAAAACAGCAAATCGAGACGATACAACAACAATTGCATAAAACCCGATCTTTTTTTTCTGCTGCATGCAACGTCATTTTTATGCTGTCGCTGTTGATTTTGATTTTGCATAGTATTATTGTGTACACGCCTGCTGGAAGTCATGTAAAAAAAGACTTCCGCTGGAAGTGACAAGAATCTATTGAGGACTGTGAAAAAAGGAGAACACGTGGCACTATGAAATTGACCGCCCAAGAGTACTGGCACAAACAGTGACAGCCTGAAATACGAATTCTCTGCGGCAGCCTAAAATTGTGGAGAGACTAAATTAAATTTTCGTGATCCAAACGATCTTATATTTATTTAGGAGTACTCCCTCCGTAAAGAAATATAAAAGCGTTTAGATCTCTAAAGTATACGGAGGGAGTACTATGTAATTTGAACTGTGCAGTAGCCCAGTTGTTGGTTCTCATTTTTTGATCCTAAAAAGAAAAATTGAGATACATCAAATTGTAGTTATTATGTTGTCGTACAATTTTGATTCTCACCGATCTAAATTCGGCTGTTCAAGGTAATGCACGAGTGGTATTTTTCTCCCCCTAGGTGAACCATCGTTTTTGTGAGTGCAAATGTGTACGAGTAAATAAAAGCTTGTACCTTGTCCCTGACAACCATGGATGCCTTTGCGCCATTGTCGCAGAGGTCGAGGCTGACCTCCATGCCGGAGTTACCGCAGCCGACAACGAGCACCTTCTTTCCGGCGAACTCGTCCCCTCTCTTGTAGGTGCTTGTGTGCATCATCGTGCCGCGGTAGACGTCCATACCCTCCACACCGTCAGGCCACACAGGCTCCGCATTCTCGCCGGTGGCCACCACGAGCCAGCGAGACATGAACTCCGTCGTCATCGTTGTCATAGCGTCTTTGCCGACGACTTCGACGGTGACCCTCCAGAAGCCGATGGCGGCGTCGTAGGCGGCGACCCGGACGCGCGCGCCGAGGAGCGGCTCGACGGCGAAGGCGCGCGCGTAGTCGTCAAGGTAGGCGACGAACTGGTCCCTTGTCGGATACGGCGGCGTGCCCGGCGGGAAAGGCGCAAGGGGGAGCTCGCAGAAGCAGCGCGGCAGGTGAAGCCGCATCCGCTCGTACGTGCGGTGCCGCCATGACGCCGCCACGCAGGCGTCCCGCTCCAGCACCAGCGACGGCACCCCGCGAGCCTTGAGGCAGGCCGCCGTCGCCAGCCCGGACGGCCCCGCGCCGACGATCACCGGCCCCGGCACCCACACCCGTCTCGGGACATCCCCGTCCTGACCGCAGTCTAGTAGGGCGGCGGAGGGCTGGGCGTCAAGCTGCAAGTCCCGGTGCGAGACTGGCATGGCGGATCAGAGACGAGAGATCTTGATTCTTGAGGTAGCTAGCTGTTGACGCGCCTCTCTAAAGTGTGAGCTTGTACTGGACATATGCACATATGTACCCGAAGCTACACCTCGAGCTATATACTGCCTATATATATACTCCTTGTAGAGTGCAGCTGTGATCGAGTAGCGAGTGAGCTAGGAATTAATCACTAGATTGGGGTATGGATCCGTATGGACGAACGCATATGGATGGCATGGGCGGCGTATGAACCCAAGCTATCGGCCGATACGATACGGAGTGAGAGTGACGTACGTGTAGACGCCAAATTAAGCCTAGCTGCTTGCTATATGTAGGAGTTAATGCCTGTGTAGCGTAGCGTAGCGTAACAGGGCAGGGCCGTATCAGCCACGCCCATGCGACAACCATTTCGCGCGCCCACCAGTGTCAAGACGAGTGAAGTCTAAATTGAACCCTGAGGTTGTAGAGCTCGTCGTAAATGAACCCTCACCTCTAAATCCCTGAAATTGGTACCCTGTATTTACAGATCCCGGTTAATCCAAACCATGGATGAGTAAAATCATGTTTGATGTAATAGAAAAGGCGTGATCCCATCAGTATCTGGCGTCTCGCATGCGTGTACCCAGAAGAGATAATCTAATCCATCAAGCCAGACTCACTGACTCACGTACTAGTTCGTGTACATGACTATATCAAGCCAGCCCTGTACGCATGTGTCTTCCGGCAACACTTAAATGCTCAATCGATGCTCGTTGATACAGAAGTTCAGGTGGCTCTGGTCGTCTTCGCCTTTGCCGTGCGCGCCCACGCCTGGAGCTTTGTCGTCGTGAACGGCGGCAACCCTCCGAGACACAGCGTCGACGAAGCCAAGGGAGATGTTGAGCTTGGTCCGGTGATCCCTAATGGCATCCATCATCCTCTTGATGACGAACAGCTCTGCGCCGTTGGCGTGCTGGGCTCCTAGCTCCTCACCGGACACGGCTGCCATCGCCATCATGGCCTGCGTGCTCACCATATGGCAGCAGGCACTCCCGGCTGCATCTCCAATCAGGATTGTGCAGCGAGGAAGATGGCTATGATGTTTTGACCCGCGTGACATGAGACAAGCGAGTTTCCGGTAGGATTGTGCTTTTCCCAGTCTGCCAAACATATGTGGGGTTAGGATAGACCGGGATCGAAGAGGTCGGGGTACCGATTTCAGGGATTTGGAGGTGAGGGTTCATCTACGGCGTCCCCTACAACGTCAGGGTTTATTTTAGACTTCACTCGTCAAGACAATGGCGCGGCGTTAACACCGGCCGGCATGCTCCCACCAGTGTCACACAGGCTCACCATTCCCCCTTGGGTGCAGAGCAGGATGGCGGCAGTGGCTGGTGGTGGGCGGCACGACATGGTCACCAAGCGAATGGTAGACTGGACACCGAGGAAGCGGTTCGGGCGACGGCGTTGCCTGCTAGCTGCATGCTGTGTGCGGTGTACGTAAATGGGGGACGGAGTAGGTCCTGTGGAGCTCAACGGTAATGGAGGTACGGCCTGGAGTGCCGCATGCAGAAGACTCTGTCTTCCGTTTCATTACCACCCTCGAGGTACGGCCTGGAGCTCAACATAAATTCGGATGATTGCATGGATGAAATTGGGAGAAAAGTTGGGGGAAATTAGATCTACCTGCTATACATGAAATCCGCGGATCAAATCCAACAAAACTTCATCACACCAACAAATCATAAAAAAATTGGGGGGCTATTTTTGTGGGGATTTTCGAATTTGGGACATGATCAACAAAATAAGGCTAGAAAACGAAGAGGGGAGGCTCCAAAATCGTGATCAACGTGGCTCATGATTCCAAGATGATGTAGGATAGAACCCTAGATGCCCGATCTTTCACGATTGGAGCAGATCCCGCGATGAACACGAGGGGAAAACAAATTCGATTACACATGTGCTAGATCCTCGAAACACAAAGAGATACACGATCCACGATCAACAAGGGGCGATACAAGTAGCAAGTTCTTCTCCGTGAGGAGGTCTTGAGGGGGTCTTCCCGTGAGGGGTCTTGAATCCGCTTGGGGGATCTTCTCCGAAGAGGTCGTGGACTCCAATGGAGAAGTAACCAAGTGGATGAGCAAAGCTCTATCTCTCAAATGAGCTAATCCTTTGCTAACCCTAGAAAGAGGGAGGAGGAGGAGTATATATAGTCTAGGTGGGCGAAGGGGTACATGGGCCTCGGCCCTTTACTGTGCGCAGACAGGCGGGGCCGGACGTCCGGGCGTCAGGCCGGATGTTCGGGCCTTCACGAGGGCCCGGATGTCCGGGCTGGCGGGGTTCGGCCTCAGTGCTCTCTGGATAAGCGGTGTCTGGATTTCCGGGCCGGAGGCCGGATGTCCAGCGGCTCGGGAAGAGCCGGATGTCCGGGCTGGCGGGCTCCAGCTTCGGTGACGTTTTGTGATGGGCGCCGGATTTCCAGGCGGGGGCCGGATGTCCGGGCCCTGTAGCTTCGGCTGGGCTGTGACTGTGGCAGATGCTCCAGGGGCTGTTAAAATTATGTTTGTGGGAAACTGCACGACACCCAATACGGGTATGGCTATCTCATATATATAGACATACGTCAAGTGTACAAATACAAGATTACAAACTATATACAGAAGCTACGTAATATTGTCTAATACCCTCCCTCAATCTTATCTATGGCCTGAAGTACAAAGCAAGTTAAGATTGCGCCTACAACCATCAAACTGAGGTTGTGGAAGTGGCTTCGTGAAGATGTCAGCAAGTTGATCTTTGGAGGAGATAAACTTGATATGAAGAAGCTTCTGTGCAACACGTTCCCTGACAAAGTGATAGTCAACTTTGATGTGCTTGGTACGAGCATGGAAAACTGGATTAGACGAAAGATACGTCACGCCAATATTATCACACCAAAGAACGGGTGGCTGCTCTGGAGAGACTCCCAACTCTCTCAACAAAGACTATACCCAAATGAGCTCAGCTGTGCATTGGCAACCGCCTTATACTCTGCTTCAGTGCTAGTCCGAGACACTGTGGCCTGCTTGCGCGCACTCCACGCGATCAAGTTGCGACCAAAGAAGACAACATATCCCCCCGTTAACCACCGTTCATGTAGACTCCCAGCTCAATCTGCATCGGAGAATGCCGAGAGAGCACTCGAAGAGGTAGACCAAAGATGCAAGCCATACGAGACAGTATGAGAGATATAGTGCAGGATACGCTTCACGGCTGACCAGTGTGAAGTCCGAGGAGCATGAAGATACTGGCACACGCGATTTACCGCATATGAGATGTCCGGCCGTGTGATAGTCAAGTATTGCAAGCCACCAACAATACTGCGGTACTCAGTAGCATCATCTGAAGGAAGCAAAGCACCATCCAAGGCCGATAACCGATCAGCCACCGACATAGGAGTGGTAGCATGCTTGCACTGCAACATACCAACACGTCGCAGCAAGTCCAAGGAATACTTATGCTGAGTGAGAGTCAGGCCAGCAGGGGACCGTGAAACTTCCAGACCAAGGAAGTAATGAAGAGCACCCAGATCCTTGACAGCAAAATGGCCACTCAGAGCAGACAACAGACGATCAGCGGCAGTCACTAAGGAGCTGATAAGAATAATGTCATCAACATAAACCAACAGGTACATAGTAACCTCAGGACGATGGAACATGAACAGAGACGTGTCAGCAATGGACGGAGCAAATCGAAGAACCGAGCCAAGTCGGGCATGCCATGCACGAGGAGCCTGCTTAAGTCTGTAAAGCGCCTTAATAATACGACACAAATCATGTGGACGAGCATGATCAACAAAACCTGGAGGTTGCCGCATGTAAACCTCTTCCTCCAAGACCCCATGTAGAAAAGCATTCTGAACATCAAGCTGACGCAGAGACCACTCTTTGGCAACAGCCAAGGACAGAAGCAGACGAATGGTGGTTGGTTTGACAACTAGACTAAAGGTATCCTCATAATCAAGACCATATCGTTGTTTAAACCCTTTGGCCACCAACCGTTCCTTGTATCGCTCAATAGAACCATCAGCATGTTTTTTTAACATTAAATATCCACTTGGAGTCAATGACGTTGACACCAAACACAAGAGGAACCAAGCGCCAAGTATCGTTCCTCTGTAGTGCCTGAAACTCCTCCTTCATGGCACTGCGCCAATGAGGAATCCGAAGAGCTGCATGAAAATGCCGAGGCTCAGCAGTGGGGTCAGCATCTGTCTGTGCCATACATGCCGCAATCCACGCAACCGTGCCGTCAGTGCGCTCCTTTGGCCGAATAATACCGCTCTGACTGCGGGTACGAGGACGCAGAATAGCGGGAGGCGGCAGAGGTCACAGCGGAGACGAGGTCGATGAAGATGGCGATGACGACGCAGACCGCTCCCCAGACGCAGAGCTAATCGCACCAAGCGACCGGCCTGGCAAGGAAGGCGTGGACGCCGGCTCGGCCAACGCGGGCAAAGACGCCGACTCGGCCCTAGCCGCAGAGGATGGCTTGGGCGAAACTGGCTCGGCCAGCTCGACCGGCTCGGCCGGCGCGTGGCCAGCCCCATGCTGGAGCGAGGTGGTAGGGCCCGGCTCGGCCAGCCCCGTCGGCACGCCAGGTGACGGAGCGGCGTCGCGAGCGGGCTCGGCGGACATCCGAGGGGACGCGGGCGGCTGCTCATCCAGAAGCTCGAGGCGTGCTCCGCGCCCAGTACCTGCACCATGGTTAGGTAGCAACAAGGGGGTATATGCAGCATCAACAGATTAACCAGGCAAAGGTAAAACAGATTTCTCAGGTGCAACGGGAATGGTGGAGGTGACCGGAAGTGCAGAAAAAGGAAAAACATTCTCATCAAACACCACATCACGTGAGATGTAGACACGGTTAGAGGGGACATGAAGACACTTTTACCCTTTAGGAAGAGAACTATAACCAAGAAACACACACTGTTTAGAACGAAACTCCAACTTGTATTGGTTATATGGACGAAGATGTGGTCAACACACACACCCAAAGACCTTGAGAAACGTATAATCAGGAACTTCATTCAGCAAGCAAAGACCCAAAGACCCAAGTGGTGTTTTCATCTGACGGAGTCGTGTAGGTAGTCTGTTAATGAGAAAGCATGTGGTGGAAAACACATCACTCCAAAACCGGAAAGGAACGGATGCATCAGCAAGCAAAGCAAGACCAGTCTCAATGATATGACGATGTTTACGCTCAGCTACACCGTTTTGCTGATGTGTATGAGGACAATACACACGATGTGTAATTCCAAGCTTACTAAAAAAATGCATTGAGGTGGTGATACTCACCCCCCAATTGGATTGCACATGAATGATTTTATGACTGAGCAGATGCTCAACATGCGCTTGGAATTGCAAAAAAATATTAAACACATCAGACTTGCGTTTAAGAAGATAAAGCCAAGTGAATTGACTGTAAGCATCAATGAAAATGACATAGTAATTATGATCACTAACAGTGGTTTGGGCATGGCCCCATACATCCGAAAAGTCAAGTTCAAGCGGTTTACTGACTACACGACTCGACTCAGAAAAAGGAAGCCCATGACTCTTGCCTTGCTGACAGGCATCACAAACTGCATCAACATGTTTATTGGACACGACTGGAAGCTCATGACGATTAAGTACATGGCGAACGATGGGAGTGGCAGGATGACCAAGGCGCGCATGCCAATGTGATGGTGACACACGAACGCCACTAAAAGCACTAGGAGCTGGTGGCACATCAAGTGCATAGAGACCATTATGGCGCAATCGACCTCTAAGGAGTATGTCCCTCGTGTCTCGGTCTTTAACAAAAAAATGAAAAGGATGAAATTCAGCAAGAACATTATTATCATGAGTAAGTTTAGGAACTGAAAGCAAACTACGTGAAACAGAGGGAACACGAAGAACATTAAGAAGACGTAATTGTGTGGATCAACATGTAAGAAGTGATGCCTGACCAATATGTGAGATGTGCATACCTTCCCCATTAGCAGTGCGAACCTGATCGTGTCCAACGTATGGCTCCTGTGTAGAGAGCTTGCCCATCTCACTCATCAGGTGATTGGTAGCTCTCGTATCCATGTACCAAGATGCATCAACTGGATAGGAAAGAGTATGCCCCTGCTCATGACTTGCCAGGGAAGCCTGCTTCTCATTACTCGTGCCATTCTTCCCAATCCCCAAGAAATCCCGCTTGAAGCAATGATGACAACGGGAGGCAAGGTAATCATCAAGTCCACACAGCTGGCAGGGGACCTGAGCACAACATGAAGGGCAACAGGGACGGACTCGACCTCCCGTGGAGGTAGTGGTGTTCCGCGAATTAGACACGGTCGGCGGAGGTTTGAAACCAGTTGATGGCTTGTAGGGTTTGCCCTTCCCATGCATTGCAGCGTTGGCGGAAGGGAAACTCAGCATAGAGCGGCGAGCCTGGATGCGCTGTTCCGTAGCGAGAAGACGTGTGTACAACTCACGCGGCTGGATGGGAGTGTCACGACCATTGATATTCTCCACCAAATTTTCATAGTCATCACCCGGTCCATTGAGCACATAAGAGGTGAACTCCTCAGGGCCAAGAGCCTTGCCAATGGAGGCAAGAGTGTCAGCCATACTCGTCACCTTGTTGAAGTAGTCAGTGACAGTGAGATCATGAAGCTTCAGCTCCCCAAGCGCAATGCGGATGGCATGAGTCCACGCCCAAGACTGCGAAGCAAAACTGGTATGAAGAGCCGTCCACACGTCCCGAGACGTAGCGGCGAGGATGACTGGTACGTCTCCGTCATATCTACTTTTCCTAACGCTTTTCCTCTTGTTTTGGACTCTAATTTGCATGATTTGAATGAACTAACCCGGACTGATGCTGTCTTTAGCAGAACTACCATGGTGTTGTTTTTGTGTAGAAATAAAAGTTCTCGGAATGGAACGAAACTTTGCGAGGATTTTTTATACAATAAAAGAGAATTTCTGGAGCCAAGAACCACCAGAGGGGGGCACCTGGGTGGGCACAACCCATCAGGGCGCGCCTCCCCCTCCAGGCGCGTCCAGGTGGGTTGTCCCCACCCGGTGGCCCCGTAGACCCTGAAACCGATGCTATAAAATCCTATTTTTCCAGAAAAAATCAGGAAGAAAGAATTATCGTGTTCCACGAGATGGAGCTACCACCGTCTCCTATTCTTCATCGGGATGCCAGATCTGGAGTCCATTTGGGGCTCCGGAGAGGGGGATCTTCGATCTTCGTCATCAACCCTTCTCCATCGCCAATTCCATGATGCTCCCCACCGGGAGTGAGTAATTTCTTTGTAGGCTTGCTGGTCGGTGAGGAGTTTGATGAGATTAATCATGTAATCTAGTTAGTTTTGTTAGGGCTTGATCCCTAGTATCCACTATGTTCTGAGATTGATGTTGCTATGACTTTGCTATGCTTAATGCTTGTCACTTTGGTCCTGGGTGCCATGATTTCAGATCTGAACCGTCTATGTTATCATCATTATATCTATGTTCTAGATCCGATATTGCAAGTTATAGTCACCTACTACGTGTTATGATCCGGCAACCCCAGAGTGACAATAGTCAGGACCACTCCCGGTGATGACCGTATTTGTGGAGTTCATGTATTCACCGTGTGTTAATCCTTTGTTTCGATTCTCTATTAAAAGGAGGCCTTAATATCCCTTAGTTTCCAATAGGACCCCGCTGCCACGGGAGGGTAGGACAAAAGATGTCATGCAAGTTCTTTCCATAAGCACGTATGACTATTTACGGAATACATGCCTACATTATGTTTATGAACTGGAGCTAGTGTCGTATCACCCTAGGTTATAACTGTCACATGATGAATATCATCCAACAAGTCACCGATCTAATGCCTACAAATTTATCTTATATTGTTTCTGATAAGTTACTACTACTATCGTTACTGTTGCACTTGCTACAAAATTACTGTTGTCACTATTACCGTTACTATTACTATTGCTACTGCTATCAAACTATCATACTACTTTGCTGTTGATCACTTTGCTGTAGATAATTAATCTCCAGGTGTGGTTGAATTGACAACTCAGCTACTAATACTTACAAATATTCTTTGGCTCCCCTTGTGTCGAATCTATAAATTTGTGTTGAATACTCTACCCTCGAAAACTATTGTGATCCCCTATACTTATGAGTTATCAAGAACTTTTTCTGGCGCCGTTGCCGGGGAGCATAGCTATTGATACGTCCATTTTGCATCATGCTTTTATATCGATATTTATTGCATTATGGGCTGTTATTACACGTTATGTCACAATACTTATGCCTATTCTCTCTTATTTTACAAGGTTTACATGAAGAGGGAGAATGCCGGGAGCTGGAATTCTGGGCTGGAAAAGGAGCAAATATTAGAGACCTATTCTGCACAACTCCAAAAGTCCTGAAACTCCACAGAAGTCAGTTTCAGAATATATAAAAATATTGGGTGAAGAAACTACCAGAGGGGGGCCACCCACCATCCACAAGGGTGGGGGGCGCGCCCCCTGCCTCGTGGGCCCCCTGGCAGGCCTCCTGTGCCCATCTTCTGCTATATGAAGTCTTTCGCCCTGGAAAAAATCATAACCAAGCTTTCGGGATGAAACACCGCCGCCACGAGGCGGAACCTTGGCGGAACCAATCTAGGGCTCGGGCGGAGCTGTTCTGCCGGGGAAACATCCCTCCGGGAGGGGGAAATCATCACCATCGATCCTCTCATCGGGAGGGGGTCAATCTCCATCAACATCTTCACCAGCACCATCTCCTCTAAGACCCTACTTCATCTCTTGTATCCAATCTTTGTCCCAAAGCCTCAAATTGGTACCTGTGGGTTGCTAGTAGTGTTGATTACTCCTTGTAGTTGATGCTAGTTGGTTTATTTGGTGGAAGATCATATGTTCAGATCCTTTATGCATATTAATACCCCTCTGATTATGAACATGAATATGATTTGTGAGTAGTTACGTTTGTTCCTGAGGACATGGGAGAAGTCTTGCTATCAGTAGTCATGTGAATTTGGTATTCGTTCGATATTTTGATGAGATGTATGTTGTCTTTCCTCTAGTGGTGTTATGTGAACGTCGACTACATGACACTTCACCATTGTTTGGGCCTAGAGGAAGGCATTGGGAAGTAATAAGTAGATGATGGGTTGCTAGAGTGACAGAAGCTTAAACCCTAGTTTATGCGTTGCTTCGTAAGGGGCTGATTTGGATCCATATGTTTCATGCTATGGTTAGGTTTACCTTAATACTTGTTTTGTAGTTGCAGATGCTTGCAATAGGGGTTAATCATAAGTGGGATGCTTGTCCAAGGAAGGGCAGTACCCAAGCACCGGTCCACCCACATATCAAATTATCAAAGTAACGAACGCGAATCATATGAGCGTGATGAAAACTAGCTTGACGATAATTCCCACGTGTCCTCGGGAGCGCTTTCCTTCATATAAGAGTTTGTACAGGCTTGTCCTTTGCTACAAAAAGGATTGGGACATCTTGCTACACTTTATTTACTTTCATTACTTGTTACCCGTTACAAATTACCTTATCACAAAACTATCTGTTACCGATAATTTCAGTGCTTGCAGAGAATTCCTTACTGAAAACCGCTTGTCATTTCCTTCTGCTCCTTGTTGGGTTCGACACTCTTACTTATCGAAAGGACTACGATAGATCCCCTATACTTGTGGGTCATCAGCTATATTTGTTGAGTCACTCGGGATTATTATCAACTTATCACTATGAAGAATCTGAAGGATGCTAAGACTAAGATTTTCCCTCTAAGATGAGGGGAGGTAAGGAACTCCCATCTAGCTCTGCTTTAGATTCACCTTCTGTTATAAGTAAACTTGCAACACCACCACATGCTATTAATCCTGATATGTCACAAGTTATTAATGATGCTACTTCTGCTATGAATGATGCTTATGATGATGCTAGTACCTTGCTTGATGATAATGTGCCGCTAGGTGAATTTCTTGATGAACAAATTGCTAGAGTAAGACAACATGATATTGTTGAAACTGATGATGAGCTTGAAACTGAAAATCTTGAAACACCTACTAGACCTAGCCCTCCTAGATATGAATTTCCAAAGGTACCGGAAGGTTATGTTATGGGTGAGGAGGCAACTAGAGATATTCTTGCTTGTAAGGATAGAGATGATCTAGAGAAATTATTATGCAAGAGTATAAAGAAAAATCTCTGAATGCTAGAATGAAATGTGATCCTAAGTTTGCTACTTCACATATCTTTATTGATGATAAGGATTATGAATTCTCTGTTGACCCAGAGTTAATTACTTTGGTTGAATCTCATCCTTTCCATGGTTATGAAACTGAAACTGTTGTGGCACATCTTACTAAGTTGAATGACATAGCCACCCTTTTTGCTCATGATGAGAAAATTTGATATTACTATATCCTCAAATTATTTCCGTTCTCATTAAAGGGTGATGCTAAAGCTTGGTACAATACTCTTGCTCCTGGTTGTGTGCGTAGTCCACAGGATATGATTTATTACTTCTCTGAAAAATATTTTCCTGCTCATAAGAAACAAGCTGCCTTATAGGAAATATTTAACTTTGCACATGAAGAAGAGAGTCTCCCACAAGCTTGGGGGAGGCTTCTCCAATTGCTTAATGCTTTTCCTGATCATCCTCTTAAGAAAAATGAAATACTTAATATCTTCTATAATGGACTAACGATGCTTCTAGGGATTTCCTAGATAGTTGTGCTGGTTGTGTTTTCAGGGAACGAACTATTGGGCAAGCTAAAGAATTGTTGAATAACATATTGAAAATTTATGATGATTGGACTCTTCCTGAACCACCTACTAAACCCACTCCGAAGAACAGGGGTATCTTATATCTCAGTCCTGAAGATATGCAAGAGGCAAATAATTCTATGAAGGAAAAAGGTATTAAAGCTGAGGATGTCAAAAATTTACCTCCTATTGAAGAAATACATGGGCTTGATATACCACCACTGCCTAAGGTGGTAGAGGTAAATTCTCTAATGAAATTCAATGATAATGATAATCCTCACAATATGCACCCTAGCCAATGCCTTTATGAGTTTGAGAATTATATTAGAAAGCAAGATCACTTCAATGCAAATGTAATGAAACAATTAAAATACAATTCTGATATGATTGCTCGCTTGAGTGACTTGTTATTTAGAATCTCAAATGATGTTAGAGGTGTGGGGAAGCATGCTTCTATGGTTCAAACTCAGTTAGAACAAATTGCTAAATCTCAAAGAGAGTTGCTAGATGAAATGAACAATAATATACATGACTTTGCTGTTAGAGTAGCAACCAGAGGAGGTAAAATGACTCAGGAACCACTTTATCCTGAGGGACACCCAAAAAGAATTGAACAAGACTCTCACAGAGTTAACACTGATGCACGTAGTCCTTCTAAAAAGAAAAAGAAAAAGAAAAATGATAGGACTTTGCATGCCTCTAGTGAACCTGAAGTAGAAAAACCTCCTGATAATGAAGTTTCTATCTCTGATGCTGAAACTCAACCTGGTAGTGAACGCTCACCTTCTAATAAGGAAAAAGATAATGATGAAGTTCATGAAAACACTCAAACAAATAATAAAGAACCAGATAATGATGTTGAGATAGAACTTGCAGTTGATCTTGATAACCCACAACCCAAGAATAAAAGATATGATAAAAGAGACTTTGTTGCTAGAAAATATGGTAAATAAAGAGAACTGTGGGTTCAAAAACCTATGCCCTTTCCACCTAAGTCAACTAAAAGGAAATATGATGAAGAATTTGAACGCTTTGCTGACATGCTGAGGCCAGTCTTTTTGCGTACTCACTTGGCTGATATCTTGAAAATGCCTCCTTATGCAAAGTACATGAAATATATCATCACCAATAAGAGAAAAACACCGGAAGCTGAAATCTCCACCATGCTTGCTAATTATACTTTTAAAGATGGAGTACCTAAAAAACTTGGTGATCCGGTAATACCAACTATACCATGCTCTATCAAAAGAAATTATGTGAAAACTGCTTTATGTGATTTGGGAGCTGGTGTTAGTGTTATGCCTTTCTCTCTATATAAAAGACTTGATTTGAATAAACTCACACCTACTGAAATATCTTTGCAAATGGCTGACAAATCAACTGCCATACCTATCGGTATTTGTGAGGATGTGCCCGTTGTTGTTGCTAATGTTACTATTTTGACTGACTTTGTTATACTTGAGATGCCCGAGGATGACAACATGTCGATTATCCTTGGTAGACCCTTCTTGAATACTGCAGGGGCTGTTATTGATTGCAATAAAAGCAAGGTCACTTTTCATATCAATGGTAATGAACATACGGTGCACTTTCCAAAGAAACAATTCCAAGTGAATGGTATTAATGTTATTGAAAAATCTCCGACAATCACTATTGGAAGTTTTCAACTGCCTATACCTACTGTCAAAAAGAAATATGAAATGCTTATTGTTGGGGACATTCATATCCCCGTTGAGGTAACTTAGTGATTTACGAAAGTTCTTCGGTTTCATGCTAATCGAAAGTGGTTGTTAATAAGATTCGATCAACCTTATTAATGGATCATTTTTGAGAGGTATGAAGTTGGCTAATTTAGTGAGCACTACCTTCTGTCCCTACCTTTTGTTTTCTGTTTTTATTAGTTAAATAACATAAAATGCCATGTTTTGTCTGTTTACTGAATTTCCCGTGCAAAAAAATGACCCAAAAATAAAAGTTCTCAAAATGCTCTGAAAATTTTAATATGATTGTTTTTTAATATTTAAGAATTTTTGGTACAAATAACATCAGAGGGGGGGTGCACCAGGTGGGCACAACCCACCTGGGCGAGCCAGGACCCCCAGACGCGCCCTGGTGGGTTGTGGTCCCCACGTGGCCCCCCTCACTTATCTCTTCATCCCACATCATCACCTACCTCCAGAAAAAAAATCGCCATTGCTCTCTCTCTCTCTCTCATGTTCTTGCTCTCAAACCCGCGGATTTCGATCTCTTTGCTTGAAGCTCCGTTTCGGAAACTGTTTCAGGGGATTGTTGCTTGGTATGTGACTCCTTTGTTTGTCCAATTAGTTTTTGCTCTAGTGGTTTATATTTTGAATAATTAGCTACTCTTGGTGCTGCTGTTTATGAGCTTGCATGTTGAATTCTTAGAGTTTTAAGTAGTTTGAATGCTTGTTATGGCCTCTATGCATCCCTATGAGTAGTTGCTACCAATCTTGTAAGTTTTGTTGAGAAAATTTTGTGGACTAAAAGTTTCAGAATATTTTTTTATAGGAAAAACATGAGTATCTTTAGGAAGTTTGCTTCCAAGAAGAACTCCAAGGGAGTGATTGGGGAGTCATCTGACAGCGATCTCCGCACCCGGAGATTGGCGGAGCTACGGCTGTGTGAATGGTCGCATACCCTGTTCATGGAAGGGGCCAGAATACTTTAGGAGTTTACACAATATGCTGCTAATGCCGGCCTCACTGACTTCATCGCAGCTGAGTGTGAACAGTATCATCTCCTCACAAATTCCTTTGTGCAAAGTTTTAATTTTCTTCCTAGGAATAATCCCCCTGAAGTGCAGTTCAATTTATACGCCGAACCCTATCAGATACCGCTTACTGAGTTCCGTGAAATATGCTTGTTTCCTTCTGATGGTGGTTTGGTAGAGCCTAGGCCTGCAGAGTTTGAAGGCTTTTATCGTACTCTGTCTATGGTGGATGAGAGAGGAGTGTCGAGTGTCATCGCCACTGGCTTGCACTTTCCTGCTGTTCATTATTTTGCTCTTTTCATTGCAAAGTGCTAGCTTGCTAGGGAGAAGGTGGGTGCACTCAGTGCCCCTCACCTTGCTGTTTTACACCGGGCACTTGAAGGCAACAACACTTATAGCTTGGGAGCTATTGTGGCACGCCGCCTCCATATTAATAAATCCAAGGGTAAAATACATGGTGGTATTTACACTACTCGCCTGGCAGCTCGCTTTAACATTTAGATATGCCAGCATGATTACCCTTTGCCCAAGGTTCACCTAGATCACGCTGCTATGGAATACCACCAGTTTATTGCTACCGATTACCCTGACATTCCTATTCCTTATAACCTGGTTTTTAGCGTGAAAACTCATGATATTATCCCATTGCCAGCACCTGCTTTGTTTGACCCTATTGCTAGGGGCGGATATAGGATTATGCCTGCAGACAACATCTCCTACCGGAACAACCTAGCTGCAGCACATGCAGAGCCTCAGCAGTGGGATCCACAGGCACCCGCTCCACAACATTTCGACGTGGGACCCCATGATTTCTTCGACTACCGATTACTAAGTTAGGCCAAAAGCCTAAGCTTGGGGGTGTACGTGTTTATCACCGACATTACATTCATGTTCACACATTTCTGTAACATCCCAAATTTTCAATTTGGTATGTTATACATAGATCATCATTGCATATCATGTTTTATTGCATTTTGACAAATCCTCGATAAATCCTAAGCAACTCAAGGACCCTCGGAGAGAGTTGGGGATTTTCTCGAATTTTCATATTTGATTTTCATCAAATAATAAGACGAGGATTTTGGTTTTAATTATTTTCCCTCCGGAAAAATATTTCTTTTAAAAAAATAAACGAGAGGAGAAAATATGACTTCTCCAAAACAATTGAAATACGGGAGGAAAAATGTTAAAATCATTATTTGGAATTTATTTGGATTTTATTTGCAATTTTTATTGCATTAAAATAATTGCATGTTTTCAAAATATTTATTTTAATTTAAAAAAATGTTCACCCTATTCTAGATTTTCTAACTAGACGGGGAAAATATATTTCATATTTTTCTGATTTTTATTTATTTTTCTACGAATTGTTTTCCATGGAACTTAAAAAAAAAACTGCGCGCGCCCGACCGGGCCGCAGCCCAGCCAGGCCGCCGGCCCACCCCGCACCCCTCTCCTCCTCGCGCACGAGACGCCGCCGCCGCCATGGC